>NW_026590062.1:25524638-25581712 GCF_907164565.1 Psammomys obesus | reverse complement strand
CCCCCTGAGGGGGGAGCAGCCTTACCAGGCCACAGTAGAGGACAATGCAGCCACTTTTGATGAGAACTGATAGACTAAGATCAGAAAGGAGAGGAGAACCTCCCCTATCAGTGGACTTGGGGAGTGGCATGCATGCAGAAAGGGGAGGGAGGGTGGGATCAGGAGGGGAGGAGGGAGGGGCTTATGGGGGGATACAAAATGAATAAAGTGTAATTAATAAAAAAAAATAAAAGATTTAAAAAAAAAACAAAAACAAGAAAGTAGATGGAAGACTTCAGAAACAGGGAAGTAAGTAACTTTGCAAATTGGGCAGATGGGGGCAGAGGCTTAATTTTGAAAGAGAACTTCCCAGTAAACAGCTGATGTACACCTCAGGACCCAGGAGGTGGAGGGCTGGGTACCGGGCACGTCTTTATAGATGCACACCTGCATGCCTTCTCTTGCCAGGTCTGGCTGCTAGACCTCTCCTGCCTGCTCCCTGCAACAGGACTGAAACTTTGCTTTTGAAGAAGTCCCTGAGAATCTCTTGGATCAGAGATAATAGACCTAGATAGACTAAATAGAACACAATTTTGCTTAAAAAAATGTATCTGAAAGGGTCCATCAGAGACCCAAATTTAAAAAGACCCATCTCAGTCTATGTCCTCTTAAAGGTTCCAGTTTGTGGACATGAAGAAGCAATCCAAACATATTTTGAATGCTGTTTCTAAAAATTTAAGGGCAACACACACAAACTAAGAAGTTTAGAGAGGTCAAAGTAGAAAACTCACTTGGTATTTGAGGGGTTTTGGATTCCATCCCTGCCACTTAAAAAAAAATTTTTTTTAAAGCACTTGTGTTTTTTCTGTTTTTCTGGCAAACACCACAATCCTTCCTTAAGGAAAGTTAAGGCAGGAACTTAAGGCAGGAACCGAGGCAGAACTGTAGAGGGAACACTGCTTACTGACTTATCTTCTATAGCTTTTTCATGCAATCAGGACCACCTGCCTAAGGATGGCACTGCCCAAAGTGGGCTGGGCTCTTCCTCATCAGTCATTTATTAGTAATATACTGCATAGGTTTGCCTACAGGCCAACCTGATGGAGTCATTTCCTCAGTTAAGGTTCTCTTGTCCCAGATGACTCTAGCTAATGTCAGGTTGGTAAAAACACCAACCAGCACAATTTATCCCTGTCAACTTGACACACAAGCACATCACTGTTAAGCCACAACATTTCCTTCCTTATTTGTCCCCAAGATATCATGTTAATAGCACAATATAAAACACAGCATGATTTAAAAAACTCCACCGTCTTTAATATGTTGAACACTTTGAAAGTTCAGTGTCACTTTAAACATCCAAAGTCTTTTAACTGTGGGATCCTGAAGAATATAAAATAAGTTACATAGTTTCTTCTTTCAAAAGTAAATAACTAGGGTGCCATTAAAATCAGAACAAAGCAAAATTAAAATTAAATAGTATAAGAAGCTTAGTGTGCAGTTTCTGGGACTCACAGTCTTCTGGCCCCCAAAGGTCTTCGGCAGCCCCACTACTTCGGTTTTGCCATCCGAAAGATCTACAGCTCTTCCAACAGGCTCAGGCTGGCTCACTCCACAGCTGTGTCTGTCCTTGGCAGACATGCCATGGGCCTGGTGTCTGCTGCACCTGAGTCTGCGCCTTTCCCAGTGAACTCCAGGCCTCTTTTTAGGTACTCTTTCCCTGCCACATGAGGCCAAGCATCAACTTTTTGTGATACATTAAATCCTGGGATTTCCACTGCAATTTGACTGCACCTCAGTTGGTGTCCATGACCTCTTTAATACTGTGACTTTCGTGCCACCAAAACTACTATCACTCTTACATGTTTCCAAGTTCAGCTTTCAGCACAAGGCATCTTCTGGACCATAATTTCAGTGTTCTAACCTTAAGGAAATGTTGTCCAGAAGATTTCACTTCAGTGGTGCTGGTTTCTTCCTCCCCTTTCTTCTCATATATAAAATTTATTTATAGCTGGGCACTGAAGTATCAAGAGGTACTCTGATGGTTTGCTGAGTGCCTTCTACATCCTCACTACCAATGTTCTATCAAGGTCAATTTTCCCCATAAGGGAGATAAATCCTTTTCCATCTATCTATCTATCTATCTATCTATCTATCTATCTATCTATCTATCTATCTATCTACCTATCTATCTAATACATCCTGATTGAAGTTTCCTCTCATCTCCTTCCAGTGCCCCCCACCGATCTCCCCATTCTCCCCTCTCCTTCTCCTCAGAGAAGGGGCAAGCTCCTATGGGTACCAACCCTCCCTGACACATGAAGTCGCTGCAGAACTAGGCGCATCCTCTCCCACTCAGACCAGACAAAGCAGCCCAGTTAGGGAAACAAGATCCAAAGGCAGGCATCAGAGTCAGACAGCCCCTGCCCTGTGCCAGTTGTTGGGGGACCCACATGCAGACCACACTGCGCATCTGCTACATATGTGCAGGGGCCTAGGACCAGTCCATGCGTGCTCTTTGGTTGGTGGTTCAGTTTTATGAGCCCCCAGGGGCCCAGGTTAGTTGAGTCTGTAGTCTTCTTGTGGAGTCCTTGACCCTTCCAGCTCCCTCAGTCATTCCCCCAACTCTTCCATAGGACTCCCTAGCTCTGTCTAATGTTTGGCTGTGGCTCTCTGCATCTGTTTCCATGAGCAGCTGGATGAAGCCTCTCAGAGGAGTTATGCCAGGCTCCTGTCTACAAGAAGGGCAGAGTAACACCAACAGTGCCAGGGATTGGTTCTCTCCCATGGGATGGTCTCAACGAGGGCCAGGCTTTGGTGGGCCGTTCCTTCAAGCTTTGCTCCATCTTTGTCCCTGCACACCTTGTAGGCAGGACAAATTTCAGGTTGAAGGTTTTGTAGGTGAGTTGGTGTCTATATCCCTCCATTCAAAGTCCTGCCTGGATAAGGGAGGTGGCTGCTTTCAGCTCCATATACCACACTGCTAGGAGTCTCAGCTAGGGTCACCCCATAGATTTCCTGGGGCCTCCCCTATCCCAGGTCTCTGGCAAGTCCCAGAGAGGCCTGCCACCTCCAATTTCTGTTCTTTCACCAGGCCCTCTCTCCCCTGCTCTCCCTATTCTTAATCCCCACTCTTGCTCTCCTCCCCATCCCCTTTCCTACCCAGTTCATTGCTTCATCCACTTCCAATGCTACTTTTATTTCCTTTTCTGAGTGAGATTTAAGCATCCTTCCATGGAATCTCCTTGTTACTTAGCTTCTTTGGCTCTGTGGATTGTAGGCTGGTTATCCTGTTTATGGCTAATATCCATTTATAAGTGACTATATATCATGCGAGTCTTTCTGGGTCTGAGCTACCTTAATCAGGATGATATTTTCTAGCTCCATCCATTTGCCTGAAAATTTCATGATGCTCTTGTTTTTAATAGCTGAGATTCCATTGTGTAAACATACCACATTTTCTTTATCCATTCTTTGATTGAGGGACATCTAGGTTGTTTCCAGTTTCTGGCTATTACAAATAAAGCTGCTATGAACATAGGTGAGCAAGTGTCCTTGTGGTATGGTGGAGCATCTTTTGGGTGTATGCCTAGGAGTGGTATAACTGGGCCTTGAGGTAGAATTATTCTCAATTTTCTGAGAAACCGCCAGATTGATTTCCAAAGTGGTTGTACAAGTTTGTACTCCCACCAGCAATGGAAGAGTGTTCCTCTTTCTCCACAACCTTGCCAACATCTGCTGTCACTTGAGGTTTTGATCTTAGCCATTCTGATGGGTATAAGATGGAATCTGAGTTGTTTTGATTTGAATTTCCCTGATGACTAAGAACACTGAACATTTTTAAAGTGTTTTTTGGGTATTAGAGATTCCTCTGCTGAGATGTGTCTGTTTAGTTCTGTACCCCATTTTTAATTGGTTTACTTGGTTTGTTAGTGTTTAATTTCTTGAGTTCTTTATATATATTTTTTTATATTATCCCCCCTGTTGGATGGAGGGTTGGTGAAGATCTTCTCATTCTGTTAGCTGCCATTTTGACCTATTGACAGTATCCTTTGCCTTACAGAAGCTTTTCTGTTTCATGAGATCCCATTTATTACTTGTCAATCTTAGTGCCTGAGCTGTTGGTGTTCTGTTCAGGAAGTTGTCTCCTATGTCAATGAATCAAGACTATTCCCCACTTTCTCTTCTATTAGATTTAATGTATCTGGTTTTATGTTGAGGTCTTTGATCCATGTAGACTTGGGTTTGTGCAGGGTAACAAATATGGATCTATTTGCATTCTTCTACATGCAAACATTGAGTTAGACCAGCACCATTTGTTGAAGATGCTTTACTTTTTTCCATTGTATGGTTTTGGCTTCTTTGTCAAAAGTCAAGTGTCTGTAGTATGTGGGTTTACTTCTGGTTCTTTGATTTGATTCCATTGATCCACAATTCTGTTATAATATCAGTACTATGCAGTCTTTATTACTATTGCTCTGTAATACAACTTGAAATCAGGGATAACGATGTCTCCAGAAGTGTGTTTTTGTTGTTGTTGTTTTGTTTTGTTTTTTATTGTACAAAATTGTTTTAGCTATTCTGAGTGTTTTGTTTTTCCACATGAAGTTGAGAATTTTTTTCAAGGTCTGTAAATAATTGTGTTGAGATATTGATGGGAATTTCATGGAATCTTTAGATTGCTTTTGGTAAGATGGACATTTTTACTATGTTAATCCTACTGATCTGTGATAATGGGAGATCTTTCCATCTTCTGATATTTTCTTCAATTAATTTCTTCAGAGACTGAAGTTCCTGTCATGTTGCTTGGTTAGAGTTACACCAAGATATTTTATATTATTTGTGGCTATTGTGAAGGCTGTTGTTTCCCTAATTTCTTTCTCAGTGCATTTATTTTTTTAGTATATTTTGTGTTCAGCCACTTTGCTGTTTATCAACTATAATAGTTCTGTCGTAGAATTTTTGGGTCACTTATGTAAACTATCATGTCATCTGCTAATAGCAATACCTTGACTTCTTCCTCTCCAATTTATTTTTTATTTATTTATTTATTTATGTGCATTGTTGTTTTGCCTGCATGTATGTCTGTGTGAGGGTGTTAGATCTTGGAGTTAGAGAGAGTTGTGAGCTGCCATGTGGATGATTGGAATTGAACATGATTCCTCTAGAAGAGGAGTCAGTGCTTTTAACTGCTAAGCCATTTCTCCAGTCCTTCCTCTTCAAATTGTATCTTCTTTATCTCCTTTAGTTTTCTTATTGCACTTGCTAGAACTTCAAGTGCTATATTGAAGAGATACTGAGAGAGTGGGCAGCCTTGTCTTGTCACTGATTTTAGTGAAATTGTTTTAAGTTTCACTCCATTTAATTTGATTTTGGCTATAGGTTTGCTGTATATCACCTTTACTGTGTTTAGGTATATGCCTACTATCTCTGATTCTTCCAAGACTTTTAACATGAAGAGGTGTTAGATTTTGTTAAAGGCTTTTTCAGCATCTAATGAGAAAATCTTGTGGGTTTTTTTTCTTGGTGTTTTTATATGGTGGATTATGTTGATGAATATTTGTATATTAAACTACCCTTCAATCCCTGGAATGAAGCCTACTTGATCATGGTGGATGATGTGTTCTTAGATTTGGGTTGTAAGTATTTTATTGAGTATTTTTGCATCAATGCTCATAAGAGAAATTGGTCTGCTTTGTTTTTTGGATCTTTGTGTGGTTTAGGTATCAGGGTGACTGTGGCCTCATAGAATGAGTTTGGCAATGTTCCTTCTGTTTATATTTTGCAGAATAGCTTGAGGAGTATTGGTATTAGCTTTTCTTTGAAGGTCTGGTAGAATTCTGTGCTGCAACCATCTGGCCCTGAGCTTTTTTGGGTGGGAGACTTTTGATAACTGCTTCTATCTTCTTAGTGGATATTACCTAATCTTTAACTTTGGTAAGTAGAATCTATCAAGAAAATTGTTCATTTCATTTAATTTTCCAATTATGTAGAGTATAGGTTTTAAAATAAGAATTAATGATTTTTTTAATTTCCTCAGTGTCTGTTGTAATGTCCCCCTTATAATTACTGATTTTATTGATTTGGATACTCTCCCTCTGCCTTTTAGTTAGTTTGGCTAAAGGTTTGTCTATTTTGTTGATTTTCTCAAAGGACCAGCTCTTGATTTCGTTTATTCTTTGTATTGTCTTCTTTGTTTCTATTTTATTGATTTCAGCCCTGAGTTTGATTATTTTCTGCTGTCTACTCCTCTTAGGTGTGTTTGCTTCCTTTTGCTCTAGAGTTTTCAGGTGTGCTGCTGAGTTGCTAGTAAGAGATCTCTTTAAATATCTTTCTGAAGGCACTCAGTATGATGAATTTTCCTCTTCACACTGTATTCATTGTGTTCCATCAGTTTGGGTATGTTGTGCCTTCATTTTCATTTAATTTTAGGAAATCTTCAATTTATTTCTTTATTTTTTCCCTGACCCAGTGATAATTGAGTGGAGAGTAGTTCATTTTCTATGAGTTAGTAGGCTTTCTGTTATTTTTGTTGTTATTTTATTGTTATTGTTTTGTTGTAATCCATAGTGATCTGATAAAATACAGAGCATTGTTTCAATTTTTTTTGTATTGGTTGAGGCTTGCTTTGTGACTGAGTATGAGGTCAATTTTGGAGAAGGTTCTGTGAGGTACTGAGAAGATTGTATATTCTTTTGTGTTTGGGTGAAAAGTTCTGTAGATATCTGTTAGGTCCATTTGATTCATGGCATCTGTTAGTTTCCTTATTTCTCTATTTAGTTTCTGTCTCAATGACCTATC
Source organism: Psammomys obesus (assembly GCF_907164565.1). Classification (NCBI taxonomy): domain Eukaryota; kingdom Metazoa; phylum Chordata; class Mammalia; order Rodentia; family Muridae; genus Psammomys; species Psammomys obesus. The sequence goes on along the minus strand of NW_026590062.1, from coordinate 25,574,932 downwards.
CATTGGTGAGAGTGGGGTGTTAAAGTGTCCCACTATTAATGTGTGATTTATGCTTTAGTAATGTTTCTTTTGCAGATGTAGGTGCCCTTGTATTTGGAGCATAGATGTTGCATTGAGATGTCCTCTTGTGGATTTTCTCTTTGACTTTTGATTAATTTTGCTTGAAAGTCTATTTTATTAGATAGTACAACAGCTATTCCAGCTTGTTTCTTTGATCTGTTTGCTTGGAAAATCTTTTTCCAGCCCTTCACTCTGAGGTAATATCTATATTTGTTGCTGAGGTGTGTTTCTTGTATGCAGCAGAAGGTTGGATCCTATTTATGCAACCATTCTCAGGAGGCAGGTAGATGTTCTCGGGGCCCAGCAAGCCTCCTTAGGATGGTGGGTAGAGCTGTGGGCCAGATGCTGGAACTCAGGGAATAGCCCACAGCTCTCTTCTGCTGGCTGTGTCCCAGCTGGACCCACAGGCAGGAGACTGGGGCAGTGTGGGGTCTAGCCTGGATGACCCTGGGACTGGGTATGTTGCTTCAGAAAGGAGTCTGGAAGTCCCTGGGCCCTGAAAGGTTTCTTCAAGAAGGCAGGTAGAGCCATGGGCTGGAGGCTGGAACCAGGTGTCCCTGCAGCCCAACAGGCCTCCTCAGGAAGGCTGGTCACTGGTCTCTTCTTAATCACTACCAATTTTTTGGCTCAATCTGACTAGCATCAACTGTCTCAGTAAAGCAAAGATTTTACCTTAATGGTGCTGAGCTTTTGTTAATCATAGCTGATTCTTTAGCTCCAGCTGACCAGAAACCAAAGATTATTAATTCAAATATATGACATTAATGGCCCTAATAGTCTCTGTTTCCCTCTGAAACTTTATAAGCCAACTCCATTGTTTCCATCTGTCTCAGCATTCTATCTTCCAAGTACCCACAACAACAGTTCCCAGTCACACTCCAAGACATGCAGGACAGGAGTGAAAGGCAAGAACCTGGAAGCATGAACTGAAGAAGAGAAGAAGAGGTCAGGGAAGAACACTACTTACTGGCTTGCTTCCCTCCTACAGCAATCATTAATGAAGAAATTGCCCCCTCCATAGACCTGCCTACACTCCAATCTGACGGTGGCACTGTATCAAATAAGGTTTCCTCTTACCATATGACTTCTGTGGCAAGTTAACAAAAACCAAACAAAATAAAAAACACAACAGCAAATTCTGAGAACAGTGTTTCCCGGTCTTGATGATCCTCCTGGAGAACTAACCAGAATCACTTGAGAAACGGCATAAGTCTTTTCAAGAGAATGCCACCAATGAGTAAGGATCTACAGCCAGGCCCTGATTCCTAAAGATCTTTTCAGCCTGCCCCGTTAGAGACCAAGCCCCTGACGCGTGAACCCTGCTGGGACAGATGGCACCTAAGCCAAAGCACCTCTGTGACCTTGGGCAAGCAATTAACTTCTCTACATTTCTTTTTCCCTCAATAAAATAGACATGATAATAAAACTTACCTAAAACTTTGCTTGTAAATATTGAATGGGTTAGAAAATGTTAAGTGCTTAAACCTGTCCCTGGTACATTATTTTTTTTCACTAAGTGTTTAAGCAAGATGCTAAATAGACAGAATAGAAAGGACTTTTCTGTGCTAGAGTTTCCAACAATCTTGCAGAGTTGTTTGCAAAAAATTTAAAATGCCATGTTGACCTGTTGTCCAGATTACCAGCTGATGGTTAGGTTAGACCCTACTTCATCTCCGTGAGCTGAGAACTAGAGACTGCCTGACTTGAGAACAGGATCGTGACCCAGGCATTGGGAATGTTTGCTTTTGAGTCATGCACTGTTGTCTTTAACTGTTCTCTGCTTGGTGACCCAGAGGTCTGTATACCCATGGGGCCTATGGTGAACTTCCATGTGGGAATGTGATGAGACATTCTCACAGACAGAAGAAGGAGAAGGGTAAAAGAAAGACAGCATGTTAAAGTCCCAAAAGGCTCCAAGAACCTGCCTGCAGAAACAGCATCAGACCAGGACGAGAACTGACATAATTATTTTCCAATGTTAGATGGTTGGGTATCACTGAAGGAACTTTCCATCTGATTAAAAATAATTACTGCTGGCATTAAATCCAATTGGAAATGCCCGGCACAATTTATCTTCTGCTTCGTGCTGCTACCATATGCCTGACATTGCAGAGCAGAAGTAGTCGCTCCCGTTCTGATAAACAGTACTTCGTAAATATTTGGAGACAGGAGCTCTGGATCTCTGAGCAATCCTGACAGGGAACATGTGCCAATGGGCCTGTTTATCATGCTCCTGATAGAGGCTCTCATTGAGGTACAGGACCCAAAAGCAGCCAAGAAGCTGTGAATTTTCTTCCTCAAAGCCTTGTTCATAATTAGCAGCCACTGGAGGAGCCTTGCTTGGCTGTCTACCATGAGTGGCACATCCAAAGAGCACATAACATTGGAGTAAGACATTTTGCTGTCTGGCTGGTGCTGTACAAGCTAATAAATTGCCATATTTATTTAAACTGGCTTTTCTTTGAACACTTGATTCAAGAAAGAAACCACACCTAGGGTGACATTGTTTGAAGATTAGGTCTTTACAGAAATACTGAAATTAAAATGATGCCTTAAAAAAAAACACGATCAATCCTCACTTAGAAAGACAAACGGGATGGACCTTGGAAAAAGGAGAAAACAGGAAACAGGACAGAAGCCTACCACTGAGGGCCTCTGAAAGACTCTACCCAGAAGTGTGTCAAAGCAGATGCTGAGATTCATAACCAACTTTGGGCAGAGTGCAGGGAATCCTATGAAAGAAGGGGGAGATAGTGGGACCTTGAGAGGACAGAAGCTCCACAAGGAGAGCAACAGAACCAAAATATCTGGGCACAGGGGTCTTTTCTGAGACTGATACTCCAACCAAGGACCATTCAGGGAGATAACCTAGAACCTCTGCTCAGATGTGGCCCATGGCAGCTCAGTATCCAAGTGGGTGCCCTAGTAAAGGGAACAGGGACTATCTCTGACATGATCTCAGTGGTTGTTTCTTTGATCCCCCCCTGATGGGGGGGCAGCCTTGCCAGGCCACAGAGAAAGACAACGCAGCCAGTCCTGATGAGACCTGATAAGCTAGGGTCAGATGAAAAGAGAGGAGGACCTCCTCATCAGTGGACTTGGAGAGGGGCATGGGAGGAGATGAGGGAGGGAAAGTGGGATTGGGAGGGAATGAGGGAGAGAGCTACAGCTAGGATACAAAGTGAATAAACTGTAATTATTAATATAACTATAATTAATATAACCGTAATAATTAATATAAAAAATAAAAATTTAATTTTTAAAAAAAGCACTAATAAATGGTGCCCCTATAAAAGGTAATTGGGACAGACACTCGGACTATTCAGGAGGAGGAGATGACATGAGAAGCTGAAGATGGGCATCTACAAGCCCAAGAGAAAGGCAGCCCCTTATGCCCACAGAACAGACCAGTCATATTTTGGGTGTTAAATGATAATGTCCCCGCTGTTTGGACGGGGTTTAGAAGGTCTTCTTGGAAGGGATGTGTCACGAGGAATGGGCTTTGAGGTGTTTTAAATCAGCTCAATTTATGACATCTAATGGATGATAGACAAACCCCAATGGCCCAAGTCAATGAAGTTTTCTTACGCTATGGTTATTTGTCTAGATATATCAAAGACAAACAACCAAGACTCTTCCAGGAGCTGAGTTATGGTCTATTTTATTCTTCCGGGGATGGCTGGGATGTGGCTTAGCTGGGCATGTTCCTTTGAGAACAAAGTCAGATTTATTTGCAGGAGGCTGACTGGGGTCATGCTGAGGACTGGCCTAGTCAGGAGACAGAAAAGCAGGAAGAAGTTCAGTGATGCCATGGCAACAGATGCTCCAACACTGAGGGAGAAGCCTGAGCCATTGTGCAACCTCCACTGTTTCCACTGACCAACCTGAGGAAAGAGGGGCAGAACAATGAGCAAGGAAGTTCCTCTCCTCCCCAGTGTTGGTGATACCTAGAGGGCCACTCAGCTGGGAGTCTTTGTAGCCAGTGCTCTAAAAGCCAAGGGAATGAGGAGCCCCTAGAAACGGGTTCTAGGTACTGCCACTCAGGATTTGTTACCCCACACATGAGCATGAAGACTCACATAGCCTGTCTTTACCACTCTGATCAATGCAGCAGGCAACATAGGCCCTAGCAGTGGGTTCTAACCTAACTGTTCAACAAGCCCCTCAATCCTAGTTACCCAGGGTTCTCATGTGGAGATTGGAGCTACTATATAAGAAATTTCCAGACTGGGCTGGCTGGGAATGGAGCACGCCTTTAATCTCAGCACTTGGGAGGCAGAAGCAAATGGATCCCTGTGAGTTCGAGGCCAGTCTGTTCTACAAAGGGAGTTCCAGGACAGTACAGACTATACAGAGAAAAACCAAAATCAGAAATTGGCAAATGAGGAGAAAAGAGTCTGTGGAGCAATGTTGCCTTGAATACCCACAGATGGCCCTTTATCAGGGCTCTGTTAGCTTTAAGAAACAGACTCCCAACCGTTGTGATTTTTTTCCCCACCTAAGGCCAAATGAATAGTTCATCCATCCCTTGCCTATTGAATTTATCTTGAATTTCCATGGGCAAGCAGGGACAGGGATAATCTGATATACTTAAATGAACAGTAAAACTCCTAGGATTTTCTTCCTTGCCATCAAATCTACACTGAAAATGGAAAAAAAGGGGGGAGGGAGTATTCTGCATATTCTTTGTGCATCTGACCCCCTTGAGGTGTCATAATTTCTGTGTCTTTGTTTGGAATCTGATTGATGCCCTTGACTAAACAATTCATATTAATTGATCCATGCATTTAGGTGACTAATAATTTTGAGCCCTTAAATTGATTTTTCCTGAGCCAGACAATGAAACGAGTAAGTCCTGCATTATTTATCACTGGCCAACCCGGTTAGTGTGTCAGTCAACAGTCTTGCCCTGTTTCATGTGTCTCCTCCAGGACTAGAGTGGTCTGGTTTGAGCAGAGATCATGTCTTTCTGAAGAGTCTGGTTTTCACTGCAATCCAAACAATCACAGACAGAGCACCACAGTGTGTGTCTTCCTGCTTGCCAGGTGAGTAGGAAATGTAATGGAAGGAGGCCGCAGGCCGAATGACACCAAGTATATTTGCATCAGCTGTATAAGTCATTTTTCCCCAAGAGTTTAATTATTATTAATGATATTAATTAAGGAATTGTGTGGAGTGTTTTTCTTGGAGAATGTGGGTCTGAGTGGGCTGTTGGGTTTTAGCTTTCTGCTGTGATGGCACTCTTTCAAAGTACCCTGTTAGTGCTCAATTTCTGGTGCTATATACTTGGACAATGAAAACCGAGGGCCCATTTTACAGTGACATTGGCCAGGTTTAGGCTGGCATTTAACTAACTGCAGAGCTAGAATTATTCTTGTTCACTTAAGGCCTCCTAACTGGGATTTGTAAGACAAATGAGCCAGTTGCATCTATTCTCCAGCAATTACCTAGTAATTGGGGCATTTAATCAGAAACTGACTTGAAGGACTTTGGCCTGACTAGATGCTGTTGGCATGAAAAAAAAGTTAAACTCCCAGTCCATTTCTCTCATATGCTATATTTTTACCCTAAGCCCAGATCAAACACAAAATGAGCTCAGAAACAAAGATGAAGTAATGCTTTCACTACTTTTGAATGAGTTTTACAAAAATAATAATAATAATAAAGTTAGAAGCCATTATTATAGAAAACACTCAGGTCAATAGTATTCATATTCTGGTGTAGTAGTATATAACTATAATCATGAGCACTAAGGATGCTGAGTCAGAAAGGTTATGAGTTCAAGCCTAGCTTGGGCTATGTGGTAAAACCAAAAGAAGTTACTTCTAGAGATAATGTAGTGGTTGAATTCAAGAAATCTCAGTGAGCATGTTTTACTTCTACAGAAAATAAATCAAGTGAGCAGTTCCTTCAGTTTCCTACCTAAAAACCAGATAAATCACCTAACTTCATGATACACACACTGAAGACACAACAGACAAGCAAGGTTTCATGGTTTGCCTAAAATATAATCACCATTATGAACCTATCAGCGAGTCAGGAGGTAAGCCAGGGCATGCATTAGAACCTCCTGGATGATCCCCAAACAAAGTGGTTCCTGAGCAAGGTTTGTTGTCATTCAAACATTGTTTCAGTGGTCCCAAGGGTGAGTGTTAGAAGCATGGTCTTCAGAGTGATAAGGCTAGAAGGGAATGGAACCTCTACAAGGTAGATCTCAATGCAAAGCAGGGGATTAGGTGGTAATGCCCCTGGAAGCTCTCATTGGATCCAAGTTAGCTCCCACAGAAAGAACTGATCTAAAAGAAGGCAGCCATTGCCTCCTCTCTGGCTCCCTGTCCTGCCATGGGGCCAATTTTGCAGGTGTTCTTGCTCTTGTGATACTATCCATCCATGAGTTCCTATCACCAGAGGTGCCGACTGTGTGTTGTCCTTGAGCCTCCCAAACTCTGAGTGAAATAAATCCTTTGCATTTATATAAATGCAATCAATGAAATAATGCTCTTTGCATTACCCAAATGTTCACGCTTCATTTCTGTTGCTGTGCTGAAACACCCTAATCAAAAACAACTTACAGGAGGAAAAGCTTTCTTTAGCTTGCAATTCCAGGCTCCTGTCAGCCCATCATTGAGAAGAAGTTAAGACAGAAACTGAGGCAAATAGTCATGTCACACACACAGTCAAAAGCAGAGAGAAGCAAATGCATCCACGTCTCCTGTTCACTGTGTTGCTCATTTTCAGCAAACTTCTTTACCCTTACAGTCCTGCAGCACCTTCCCAGGGAATGGTGCCACCCACAGTGGGTCTTCCCAAACCAATCAGCAATCAGAACAATTTCTCACAGACATGCCTACAGACCTACCAGATCTGGGAAATTCCCAAGTGAAGCCTCTCTTCTCAGCTAAGTCCAGGTTTTGGAAAATTGACATTTAAACCCATCAAACACACCAGCCTTGGGACACTTAAAGATTGTTAAATCTGAGTATTTGGACACTGGACCATTGCATTATTTTTTAAAACCAGTTGGATTCAGTCAATGTGTCAAGAAGTGCTAATATAAGCAAATAAAATTTTATTTAACTTTAATTGATAGATACAAAATGTGGGAAATCTACATCTGTATATAAAGGGCTCGAACTCATGCTGGGTATGTAAAACAGAAGAGAGCATCCTGGGACCATCTGAGTTTGGCCTTGTGATTGCCTCTCCTTTAAGAAATGGATGACCTTTCTTGCAAATACAGAGATTCAAAGAAGAGTGGCCTCTGCCCCAAATCAATCCTTTTTAATCTTAAAGGATATCATTCTGCACTTTCACACTGCAGAATAGGAGAAGCCTGGAAGAAGAAAGAAGCAGAAGTTGATCTGGACATTCTACACATTTCTCATTGCCTCCAAGTGCAATGCCAAGGAACAAGCTTAGTCAGTCAGCCAGGGTATTTGGTTGGTTCATTTGTGGTCCTTTTCAAAGGCTTGCCATCTGGCCCACACTGAGGTTGGTAGATCCATAATTTATCCTAAGCCTTTGCATTTCTTGCTTAGCAGACCAAGAACCATCTACAGGAGATCACATTCCTTCTCTTGCTGTCTCAGTTACCTTTTCTGTGGCTTTGATAAAATACCCTGGCAAAATAATTCAAGGGTAACAGCATTTAGCTTGGACCACACTTCCAGCTTTCACCCCACCGCAGTGGGGAATAATAGGCAAGAACTTTGGAGTGCTGACTACATTGCATCAAGTCAAGATGCAGAACAAAATAGATGGAAGATGGGGCTCCCTCTCCCTTTCTCCATGTGTATAGTCCAGGACCCAAGCCAAGGGATGATATCACCCCCAATAGACAGCTCTTCCTGCCTCAATTCACACAACAAAGGTAATCCAAAGACCCATCTAGAGGTGGTTCTTTTAAGATGGAATTAACACTAACGATCACTCAAATCAATACCTGTACCCAAACCTCTCTCAACTTAAAATTTAAGTATTTAACCGCTACCAGACATATCTAACTACAAAGCATACATAATCTAAAGTTAACTCATTGGCAAGACAATCTATCCTCACCTCTCCTCTGTCACGCCAGGCTATATCTTTCTTCCACCCAGGCTCTTAGCTGCATATCCCCAGACTCACTGTTAAGCTCCTTCTTTTCTTCACCTCCCATGGTTATCTCACACAGTCTGTGTTTTACTTCCTCAGTCTTTCATATTAATCTTGTTCTCCCCAACCTGCTAGAGCTGTCCTAGTTCAAGACCATATCACCTGTCAGTTGGATTTCTACAACAATTTCCTGGCTGATTTCTTCAGCTCAAGTCTTCAACTCCCCAGGTCTGTTCTCCCTGTAGTTAACAGAGACTGTGTTAAACACACATAACCATATCAGCTCCCTGCTTGAACTATATTCCAGGTTTTTCATTGCCTATTGTGATGGCCTTAAACATCAAAACTTACTGTCTATGAAAAGGCACATCTCAGGAGTTTTTAAAAGCACCAGTGCCCAAGTCCTATTTCAGATCAACCTAATCAGTATCAGTTTTTTTGTACTCTCTAGCTGATTTTAAAAAAAATTAAAATTCTTTATTAATTACACTTTACTCACTTTGTATCCCTCCTGTGGTTCCCTCCCTCCTTCCATCCCGGTCCCTGCCTTCCTCCCCTCTTTGCACACATGCCCCTCTCCAAGTCCACTGATGGGGGAGGTCTTCTTTTCCTTCCTTCTGATCTTAGTCTGTTAGCTCTCATCAGGAGTGGCTGCATTGTCTTCCTCTGTGGCCTGGTATGGTTGCTCCCCCCTCAGGGGGGGTTTAATATGAATATAGTTTGTGTCAGACAAAATTCTGCTTAGTGAACTACTGCTACACAAAACAAGTTCATTCAGCAATAACGTCTTAGTTAAAAACAACCATTTTAGCATATTGTGTAGAAGGCAAATTCAGACAGGGTTTACTTGAGCTGCTCTTCTGTTCCATATCATTTGAGGTCACTTGCTGAATTCAGAGAGCAGAGCATCCAAAGTGGCTTCACTGATATTGTAAAGGCTGCCCCTCCCCAGAACAGTAACAGACTGAGTGCTGACAGGCCTCTCAATATATAGCAACCCCAGACAAACATGCTGGAATAAGCGCTCCATATATCAGCAGAGCAGACATTATCACTGGAAGTATATCCAAAAATGCAGTTTGCCCATCACAGCCCACACTTTCTCAAAAAGTAACTTATATGCACACTGAGATTGAGGTGCACCTATACCCAGATTCAAACTGGTGACTTAAGATATTTGAGGTCATCTTCTACATCTGATCTTAGTCAAAAGGCAGAGACACTACCTGAAGTGTTCTTTAATCTGATGCAAGCCTCTTTCCTCTGTATTTGTAAAAGATGTGAAACAATCCAATTATGATTCAATAGGCATGATGGTTAGTGGAGGTCAACTTGAAAGAATCTAGAATCATCTGGGGGGTAGGCCTCTGGGAGTGCCTGTAGGAGATTATCTTGACTGTGGTAATTGAAGTAGCACTGTTTCCTGAACACGATACTAGGTTGTATAAGTGGAGAAAGGGAGCTGAGTCACATTCTCGTGTTTATTGCTCTTTTCTGTGTGTGGACATAACCAGTTGCTTCAGGCTCCTGCTGCACTGACTTCCCCACCATCCCAAGCTATAATCTTGTACTGTAAAAATGCTTTTTCTCCATTAAGTTGCTTTTGTTGGAGTATCAAGCCATGGCAATAGAAAAAGAAATTAAAACAATAGGTAAGTGGATAGTTGTGCTGGTTACTTTTCAGCAACTTGATATAGTCGGGTCATCTGGTAAGAGGGTGTAAGCATAAAGTTATTGTGAAAATTCAGATGTTGATTTCTGTACCACCCATATCTGGTTGCAATCTCTTGTTCTGAGAATCTCCTGTATAAACACTGCTCCCCAATTGTCCCCTGATATGTTAATAAAGCAGCTTACAGCCAATTGCTGAGCAGGGGAGAGAATGGGGCTGGACTTTCTGCCAGCTAGGAAAGAGGAGTTAGAGAAGGAAGTAGGGGATTCAGCCAGGGGAGATGTCCAGAAAACATCAGGAGAGGAGCTGGAGCAGGAACCTACAAAGTGTAAGTATCTCTAGGATATACTGGGAGAAAACCAAATTAGCTTAGAGGGTTAGGAATAGAGTAGTGACTGATCAGTTATTGTGTTGTGAAGCTTATTATTAAACAAATATGATAAAGTCTCAATTATTTGTGTGATAACCAGGTTAAGAGAGAAACTGAGAAACAAAGACAGTTTTATAAAAATAACCTTAATATTTTGGTGTACTAAGTGTGCCCAACCTTACATAAAAACTAAAACTACAAAACAGTTTCTTAGTTCTGTTCATTAAAAGAACAGCCACAATTTCTAAGGCAGGAGCTCACAGCTTCCTGATTAGACATCCCCAACCCCTGTAGAGCATCAAGGCAGGAAGCTAAATCACTTTGAGAAAGGGCTTTTACTAATCTAACTCATCCAAGTCAGAGGAGCAAACACTTGTGATGTACACTGGGAAGAAACCAGATTAGCTTAGAGGATTAAGAATAGAGTAATAACTGTTCAGTTCTTGTGCTGTGAAGCTTACTATTAAACAAATATAATAGAATCTCAGTTATTTGTATGATAGCCAGGTCAAACACAGTTTTATAAAAATAACTTTAACAAGAGGGAGCCTCTCTTAAGAAAATGCCTTCCTCCACAAGGAGAGCAAGAGAACCAGAAAATTTGAACACAGGGGTCTTTCCAGAGACTCATACTCCAACCAAGTACCATGCACAGATGTAGCCCATGGCAGTCCAAGTGGATTCCATAGTAATGGGAACAGGGACGGTCTCTGACATGAACTGATTGGCCTGCTTGTTGATCACCTCCCCCTGAGGGGGGAGCAGCCTTACCAGGCCACAGAAGATGACAGTGCAGCCACTCCTGATGAGATCTGATAAACTAAGATCAGAAGGAAGGAGAAGAGGACCTCCCCTATCATTGGACTTGGGAACGGGCATGCGTGAAGAAAGGAGAGGGAAGGTGGGATTAGGAGGGGAGGAGGGCGGGGTTTATGGGGGCATAAAAGTGAATAAAGTGTAATTAATAAAAGTTTTTTTTAAGTCCTTTAAAAAAAAAAAGCCTCCATTATATTGGCCTGTAGGCTATTCTGTGGGGAGCGTTTTCTTGGCTAATGATTGATATGGGAGGGCCCAGCCCACTTGAGGGCATCTTTGGGATGTTGGTCCTTAGAGGTATATGACAGCAGGCTGAGTAAGTCAAAAGGAGCCACTAAGCAGTAAGCAGCACTTCTCTCCAGCCTCTGCTTCAGTTCCTGCCTTGGCTTCTTCCCTGAGGGATGGTCTGTGACTGGGACACGTAAGCCAAATAAACCCTTTTCTCCCCAATCACAGCAATAGAAAATAAATGAAGACACTATGCAGTGAAGTTACTTGTGAACTGATAGTCTACATAAGGACATGAGTGAATTTCTGAATTATTACGGTGAGTGACAGACACACTCTGCCAAAAGGGGCACATATGACCCAACTTCTGTAAAATTTTTGAAAAATGAAAATTAATTTATGGTTACACAAAACAAACCAATGTTGTACCCTAGGACATGAGAGAGAGAGAAATTTAGAATCACATAAGAATATTTAAAACAGGGAGACACAGTTTTTCCATCTTGACTAAGCCAATATTTTCAAAAGTTATGAATGTCCAAAATATCAGGTTTAGGCTTTCTGTGTAAGGTAACAGCTGAAAGCAACTCAAATAAATGTTCATCAGCAGAAGGACAACAAGTGTAAAAATACTGGCAAATATTGTAATATAGCTGTATATTATAAAAGTCAAGTAAATTCTGGTGTCATAAATGGAATACAATACTTCAGTTTTTATTTTTGTTTTCTGACTTTAATGGTCAAAGATGCCACTTGAGCTCCTTCATCCTTAGGCTGGGTCTTGATACCCTGCTTCTCTTTGTTCTTTCATTTATTGTGCCTGTGTGTGCATGCCATAAATGACATAGACTGATGCCCGTTCAAGAACAGGTGCTATAGCATGAATATGCTTTGTGTCCACCCTCACCAAGCTCATAGAAGACTCTAACACACAAAGTCTCAGGATCTTGGCTAAACAAACAAACAAACAAACAAAACAAAACAAAACAACTTAGTCTGACTGTGGTGCTTGAAGATGGCGACTAGGGTTAGAGAGAGATGTCTTGTGGTTGAGAGCACTGACTGATCTTCCAATTGACCTGAGTTCAAGTCCAGCATTCAAATAACAGTACATATCTATCTGAAACTCTGGTTTGTGGCAACCCAGCGCGAAGGCACCAGGCACACACAAGAGGTGCACTGAGATGTATGTAGGCAAAACATCCATACACATAATGTTTTTAAAGGAGGGGCGGGGCTTTAGGAATGATTGGATTAAGTCACTGAAATGGTACCCCCTGATTCAATCCCAGTGCTTTATGGAGAGGAGAGAGGTCTTCTACATAATGTAGATATATGCCCTTCTGCCAGTACTGGATTGCACCCAAGGGGGACATTTGCCAGGGCCTATGTAGTGATCTTTGGGCCTTGTATGACTATAACTGAATAAAAATAAACCTCTTTCTTTATAAAGTAGCCTTCTTTGGTTACTAACTTAAAATTCAAAAAATAGAGAGGAGAAAAACAAGTTGCCCAAAGGATTTATGCTACATGATATATTTGGCACAAAAGTTTTAAAACAAAACAAAAAAACCCAATATTATATTACACATTGTTCATAAATAGGAATGGATAAAGCAAAGAATTTAAAATAGACGTGGAGCTTAAACAACAGAAAAAGCTAATCATAGAAGAGAAATAATGAGAATAAGTAAAGCTGGGAAAGAACATAATAATTTATATTTCAAATATAACATTCTACTACATATATATATATGCCTGAGGTAAAATTCCAAAGCCATAACATTTCTTTCTTTCATTGGATGAATGATGTGGATACAGTTGTTTTATAGGGTTCTATTAATGTTGTCATATTTCAAGCTTATTAAAAAAAATCACTGAAGGAAACTAACCTCCAAACTCAGCCTATTACATCACTCAGCCTCCACAATGATAGGCCTAGAGCTCTGCACACTCAGGGCTGAGAAGGCTGAGTTGTCCAGGGACTATAGCAAGGACCCCAACAATGCCTCAGGGGGAGGAGGTCGCATGTCCTGGTTCTGTGTAGCACCATAGCAGTGCTCCGAATATGCTCCCATTTTTGTACACTTAATCTTGGTCTCAGGCTGTTTTCTGCCTCTGTAACAGACTACCCAAGACAGGCAATTTACAAAACACAGAAGCTTATTTCCTTCAGCCTGCATGTCAAGAAATCTAAGAGCACTGTGCCAGCAGCAAGTAAGGGCATTTCTGTTGTTTCATCTCATGGGAGAAGGATGGGAGGACATGTGAGGCAGAAAGAGTAGAAATCGAAGTTATCCCTTTCCTTAGGAACTTGTTCTTGGACTAACCACCCCCAATTTTAAGATGACCGCATCCAGCCATTCATGAGGGCACCTTCTTTGTGGCCTAGGTACTTCTGAAGGCCCTACCTCTCAACTCTTACAATGGCGTTAGGTTTTGACATGAGTTTGTAAGGACATTCAAACCATGACAGTTTCCTTAAGCAAATGCTACTTAGTGACATTTTATTTATTTGATCATTAGAGTGTGCCCTAGTATATTCAGAGTTAATGTAAAACACTTTTAAGTGTCTAATGCAAATACAGTGTGTGTGTGTGTGTGTGTGTGTGTGTGTGTGCGCATTTGTGTCACCCTGTGTGCCAGTGCAGGCACAGGACAGTCATGTGGAGGTCAGAGGGCAGCTGCTAGTTTTTGTCTTTGACCTCCATCAATAACTTTATAAAGTAGATACTAATATCATTCATGGATATGTGAATGCTCTTAGCTGTATGATTTAAAATGTTACTGTAATCTCGCTTCTAATGACATGACAAGACAGCACAGGATTCATGACTGACAGCTTTCTGTCAGAGATAGGTCAGTGTTAGCTGATGCCTTGAAAGGAAAAGCCCTAGAGAAACTAAGGAGCCCCCTAAGCTATGCTACCACTGTTACAACTCTCAAAACCTTTTGATATTTGGTAATTTCTTCCTCTAAATGAATGAAAACTGACTACACTTCCCAGGAACCCACAGTCCATCAGAACAACTTCCTCTTCACTAGATCACTTGACCCCTAATTGAGTTCACGGAGGAACCAGTCCTATGTTTAAAGTGAATCCTTTCCCCTTTCCTCACCAGGTCAGGCAAGGACAACAGGGCATGTTAAAGAAAACTTGTTTTCAGTCTATACTCTGAATCTGTGCCTTTGTGTGGAGGAACAGAATCACATTTCACTTCCGGAACTAGAGAATGCCCTTAGACACAAAGAGGAGAGCACCTGTGGTACAAGTTTCCCTGTGGTGATGGCAAATGAGCCTTGGCCTGAAATTTGGCCTTCTACTCATCCACAAAGACATTGTGATCAGCTGGGTTTCTGCAGCCCAAGACCCTGGTAGCACAGAGCTCCTCCTGTAGAGAGACGAAAATTGGCTCCTGGTCATCTGGCCAACTGTAGAGGTAGGAATCTATTGGTCTTATTGTTTAGAAATTGGAGAGGTGCCACTGTACCTTGAGGCCAGAGATCTTGTCATCAGTCTGTTTAAAAAGGAGAGGAGGAGGAGGAAGAGGAGGAGAAGGAGGAAGAAGAGGGGAAGGAGGAGGAAGAGGAGGAGGAAAAAGAGGAGGAGAAGGAAGAGGAGGAGGAAGAGAAGAAAGATGCTTTTCTTTCTTTTTTTTAAATAATTTATTTAATTTTATGTGCATTAGTATGAAGGCATCAGATCCCTTGGAACTGGAATCACAAACAGTTGTGAGCTGCCATGTGGTTGCTGGGAATGAAGTGCAGACAGTACTCTTAACCACTGAGCCATCTCCCCAGCCCCCAGAGGAATGCTTTTCTATATTTAGTCCAGGCAAGAAATGGACAGAGAAGGATTATCAGGAAGATTTGCTTATTAGCTGTTGGATCATTTACGGAATCACCCCTTCATAGCTCTCTGAGCCACACTTCTGCTTCCCTGTAATTACTTGTTTCTGAAGAGTTGGTTTTCCTGCTCGCATCTACTAAGGCCATCCCAACTCATCAGTTCTTCTGACATGGTTGTGTGGGTGTGAACACCAGACAAGATTCAAGTCACTTGTTTTTCCCCATGTAAATGAGAGGATAGGAAAAAAAAATGTCAAATGAGGATGCAAAGTTCTCCCACTGGTCTCCCTACTCAAGGACTCAGTTTCTGCTGAAACCTAGTAGGGACTCTGTTGTCAATGCAATGCATTGAACCAGCAGTTTAACTACAGATTTAGTTCAGTGAACAGAGAAATTAGTTAAAGAAGGCGAATGAAAGGTGAAGACTTAGGTGATGGTGAGAAGTGAAATCACAAGCTCTGAGTCTTTGGGGAAAATTAATCACCAGGTAAATAACTCTGAGGTGGGGTGGATTTGGTACATCTGGGGAGGGATTAGGGGACTGGCTTCAGGGAAGAGCTTGCAATGGGAACCTGCTCTGGTGGGTAGAGTAGAGAAGCTCACAGTCACGGGCATTCAAAGGCAGGCAAGAAAGCAAAGACAAATTATTTAATGCATACAGGAAGCTCTGCCCACTATGAAAATGATGTGGGTTGATAACTGGGTCAAAAGAGTGAGAGACAAAAGAGAACTCAGGAGAAATAGGTCAGAGGTTAGTTACTGCAGCAACTCAAACAAGACAGTCTTGATCGGAAGTGAAGAGAGAGAACGATAAATCCCAGACATTTCAAAAGAATAGCCTGCTGTACCAGATGGAATAATGAAGATCAAAGAGTCCAAGGAGCCTGAGAGGTGAGGCCTGGTAAAGATGACATAGCTGAAGAGAAAAGCCATTTTGAAAGGAAAGACAAGTTCTTGTTGCACTTGAGGTGATGGTAGTTTGTAATCTGACAAAAGACAAAGAATTTGAAGAAAAATATATGTTAAGTACAAAGCTGGAATTCCACTTGAGTAGCAAGCTGAGACTGAGTACCCGCGTTGTCACTTCACCTTCTGACATCTGGGAGTCCCCGTAGGCACAAGTAAAGTGGCCTCTGGAGCTGGAGATGAGAGGAGACACCATCCTGCACTGTGGGGCGCCGGAGGTGAGGATCACCTAGGTAGACGTGGAAGTGGTGCTGCGGAGGAAGCAGCCGATTGGCCTCTTTTTCCATGTATCACAGCCACACATCAGCACCAGGACCGGGGACCCCCCAGATAAGAATAGAGGAAGCTTCTGGAATCTCCAGGGCTTCGGGTATATTCTAGTCAAAGCCATGCTAATGTTCTAAAAATGTTGATGGGACACTTGGGCCAGACATCTGGGTTGACTCAGTAATGTAAAGAGGAAAATAACTATTCTAATCGCAGCTGTGTTGTGGGAAAACCTTTCGACTAGCTGGGCATCTTGTGAGTTTGAGTCATAAGAGGCTGAGCTCAGAGCTTTAGGGTTTGACTGGCAGAGAGGGATTTGGAGAGCGAGCTTTGGAGTGGAGACGCCTGGGGGTGTGATCTGGGCTGGAGCATGCCTGAAGCATCTCTGTAGGGAATTGGCAGCAGAAGACATTTCTGGAGTACCAGCCCAGAAAACTAATGTTCAAATCACTGAAATCTTATGTTCGGGTCTCCTCCTCTTTGGAATAGAGAACATTTCCTAAGATACAGCTAAAAAAAAAAAAGCATGACCAATTCATGAGAAAATTTGGCAAGTTTGACTTACAGACATCAAAAGAAGCATAGGGACCAAGAAGGTGGCTCAACAATGCAAGTCTGAGGGCCTGTGTTCAAACCCCTAGGACCTATGTGAAGGCAGGAGAGAAGGGACTCCCTCTGTCTTCTGATCCATCCCCAATCTCTCTTTTTCTCTCTCCACATACGTGTGTGTACACATATATAAAGATATATAGATATAGATTGATGATAGATAAATAGATCACATGTGCCCATACACAACAATACTAATTATAAAGTAAATTTAAAATTTAAAACATAGCATTAAAGAAATGAATAGACAGAGTCAGGAAGTGCTTGTGGAGTATCTTTCTGATAGAAGGCCTCTTTTATCTGGAATAGATAAAGAAAAAATGTTTTCAGAACGTCTATCTGATCGAGGGCTTTTATCTAAAACAGACAAAGTGCTCTCAGATCAACAAGAAGACAACACAGAAAAAGTAAGTTGGAGCTATGAACAGACGCCTCGGCAGGGAGGAGTTTGAGTGTCAAATAGGCATCTGCGAAGGCTTCCGTGAGAAGCGTCGTAAGGGAAGCATCTGCTGCGGTCACAGTGAGGTACCACTGCTCACCTGCAAAGGCTTTAGTGAAAAGATTGTCAGTACCAGGCCCTGATTCGGAATGCAGGAACCGCCTTCCTACACATGGCCGGTGGGTTCCAACGCAGCACAGTGATTCTGGAAAAGTTTGCAGGCTTTATGAAATTAATTACACTTCAAGTACACTTCAGAGAGAGAGAGAGGAAAAAAAAACCTACAAATCCACATATCGACTTCTAAATAAATATTCATAGTACGCTTAGCAATTATCTCTAAAACCTCAATGATTGCAAATATTTACCAAGAAATGAGTAAACATTTTTCAGGACAACCATACTATGGGCTAGTGCTCAGAGGGGAAACTGTAACTTCTATTAAGTCATTCACAACTGATCAAGGACATTGTTAAGAAATCTACACTGGGGGTTGAATCATTGCACCAACATCACATACTTACACAGATAAAGATGTCCTTGGCACTTCCGGGCAGTATAATCTTACAATGGAACCACTGCATCTGCGTTCCATAATTGACCAAAACATAGATATGTAGCATATAAATACGCATACAGCAGAGAAGTATCTCTTAAGCAGGCTGACCAGGCCAGGTATGATGGCACACACCCTTATTCCCAACACTAGGGAGGCAGAGGCAGGCAGGTCTCTGTTATTTCAAGGACAGCCTGATGTATACAGTGAAACCTCCTGTGGTTGGGGGATGACTAAAAATCAGACCAGTGGTTGTTTAGAACTGAATGTGTGGTGGGGTGTCCTTAAGAGCAGAGGCACTTTGCATGAATGTTAGGAGTGTTGTGTAATTTAATTTTCATTATGGCTACAAAATAATAGCATTTGTAAAACCTCATTAACTTACTGGACATGTAAAAGTGATGTTGTTTGGTTTTTTTTTTAATTTTTTGAGACAGGGTTTCTTTGTGTAACCTTGGCTGTCCTGGACTTGCTCTGTAGATCAGGCTGGCCTCGAACTCACAGAGATCCACCTGCCTCTGCCTCCACAGTGCTGGAACTACAGGCATGCACCATGTGCCCAGCAGAAGTAATGCTTTTGATTTGATTTTTTTTCCTTCTCCTACCCTAAGTACTCACTAGACTGTCTACTAGATATTCAGCCTTATGTAAATGTTTTGGCAATTAAAATAGTTCACATCAGGATTAATATGTTTTGGGGCAAAATATCACATTTGAGTTAGTGAGAAGAACCAGCAATTGGATTATTTAAGCGTGGAGTGGGACCTTGGACCAACAGTGAAAGCCAGAATATATAATGGGGTTCTTCCAGGACCGACACTTCCCTACCCCACCCTAACGCCCCATGGCACTTCCTTAGCATTCCAGAAATCTCAGCATGGGATACAGTAAGGGTATGAGCCAGACTTGTCTAGCTCTCAAGGGGACAAGGCGTTTCTAGCCACCATATGGACTGAGTTAAGAAGAACCTTCAGCCAGGCAGTTTTGATATGGCTCACTGGATTTGGATAAGCATTTGAAAACTTTGTACCCAAGGACCTTGAAGGATTTTTCAATCACTTCTCAGCAACTGTTATTCAGTACTCACCAGTGATGACGCTCATCTTAGCATGCTAAATTCTTTTGTTTCTGTGAAGACTAACAAACCAATCTTTTCCAGCTCCTTTCTTCCCTTCCTCCTGTTCTCTTCCATCTCTGTTGTGCTCCCTTCCTCTTATTTCTTGATTCTCAATCTACACACACACATCCCCCCCACGTACACATTAACCTTTATTGACCTAAATACTACTTGAAGGAAGGGCCCTGGTAAAAAAGAGTCATCATTTATTCAAGAACCAAAATTAATCCTGGGTTTGATCCTCAATTTTTTGATCCAATACTTTTTAATTATTTATTTATATGAGTGTATGTGTTTGTGCACATGCATGCGGAGAGCATATGAGTGTATTTGTGTGCACACATACATGTGTGTGCTCTCACGCATGCATGTGCACACACACAAGCTCATATAAATAAATAATTAAAAAGTATTGTGAGAGCTAAGATTGTAAGTCAGTGATTCAGTGCTTGTCTAGCTTGGGCAAGGCTGTGTGTTTGAAAAAAAAAAAGAAATCTAAACAGCCAACCACAGTGGTGCATACCTGTAATCTTAGCACTTGGCAGTTTGAGACAGGATGATTATGGATTTAAGGCAAGCCTAGGATACAAAAGGCTATCCTATCTAAATAATAGTAATAACAAATGATCCTATATCATTAGACATCGTTTTATTTAACTACCAATCTCATGCATACAAAACAGCTGAACCTCCGTCAGCATGTTGTAATGGAAAGGCCATGAGCATGGCTTGCGTTCAGACATGATTGAATTGTCACCTAAAGTAAATAAACACTAACCAAAAGACCTAGATAATTTATGAATGGGTGCCTTGAATCAGTTCAAGGAGCACGGCCTCCTCATGTGGTCCTCCGTGGCTACTCCAAGTTTGCAGCACTGAATGGTAAACACCAGCAAGAGGCCCAGTGCTGAGTAAAATAGCTGACAAGGGAACACAAGGTGATAAGTGTCCTTTTTGTGTGTCCTTTTGTTGGGATTGTTTTTAAGTCAAAAGATGATAAGGCTGAAAACACACAGTCGACTTTGAGACAGACATAAAAACTGTCTGCAGTTCTCTAGAGAGAAAGAAGATGGGCGGCTCCCAATGCACGAAGTAGCTGCGGTCACACAGAGAGAGCTCTGGCTCTCGGCTTCCCTCCGCCTCTGAGGGCTCCCGGAGCAGCTTACAATTAGGGAGAGAAAAACCTTTGAGAACTTATTCTAAAGGGGTTATTTTGGGGAAAGTGTAATTGAAAGAAATCATGGCCAGTTGGTTTAGAATTTGCTCATGTAAAATGCATGCCTTCCGCAGTGCACAAAGGCTTCCTGTTAGAAGCCTCTCTCATACCAGCGAGGAGAGTTGGTCTACTGGCAATTTATCGAGGGATTTCTCAGCTTCAGTACTATTTGTCTGTGAAATCTTTTGCAGATGGTGTAGTTATTTTGGTTCAGTGTGATGTCCTCCACATTTGTAAAACAGAAAGAAAGAAAATCCTAGACCTGTGGGTTGGTGATGCCAAAAACTAATTACACACTCTCCAGAGTTTGAAGGAAGCCATAATATCCAGTCAATATCAACAATTTTTATTTAAAAATAAAATAAAGAACAGGTAGCAATACATATCCCAAATAAACCATCTAATGCTTCAGGGCATCAGGAAGGAAAATAGAAGGGAAAGAGAAAGAAAGATGGATGGAAGGAAGAGAGGGAGGGAGGACAAGCAGGGAAGAGAGAAGTAGAAGGGGGTAGGAGAGTAGGAGGGAGGGAGGGAGGGAAGAGGCCACTCTCACTTCAAAAGGAGAAGGTTCCAGGAAAATAGGCTCTACACACCTGCCACTGGAAGGATCAGCTTTCTGTACACAGGTCACTGACCCTGAGTAGGACCTCAGTGGTGGGCTATAGGTCCTATCGACGAGAAAAAGATACCATTCTGAAACCTCAAGTGGTGTCTCTTCTTGAGGAAATCAAATGACCTGGAGGATGGAGGTGACGTTTATATTAAGGGACTCCAGGAACCATGGAGGGAGAGGTAAGTCCCCAGCTCGCCACGCTGAATCAGGAAAGGAAGGCAGAGGACCCGTCTCACCGCGGACTGTAGGCTCACAGTACCATGGATGGCACCGGCATAGAGTACGAGTGCTCATTGCGCGTCAGAGACAGCTCCTGGAGGTCAGGGACACACCTTTGTTCCTGCCAGGGATGAAAACGATATCAACAATTAAAGAAGCTTCGTTTTGGGAGGTTAGGTAATGCATCAAAGGCAGATAAGCAAAGGCGGAGCAGAACGGTACCCGCCATGGACCCGCAGCTCTCACCTCTGCCATTCTCTGCGTGGGTAGAGGCAACAGAGCATCGGATGGTGAGATGCTTCTAGAGTCCTAGATGGCCATGTCAGGAAGGCAGCTCCTCCATGGCTTACACAGAGAGGTAAATAAATGCATGCCTGTAGCCCCAACAGCAGCAACCTTTCCCTGCAGCAAAAGCCCAGGGCTCGGAGAAGGTGGGAGGGGAGGGGCAGGTGTGGGAACAGAAGTGAGCCCATCAGCATGCAAGACACAGGGTGCACTTCTCTGGTCACCAAGGGATCTCTCTGTGGCCTTATCTTGGCAACTCTTCTGGGCTTCTTTTAATGCAGAAGGAAAGTTGGGAAGCAGAGAGCTAAAGAGGATGCTGAAGTTTTTGGACAAAGCCAAGACTCTGAGAGATTTCAGCCAGTGGGAGGGAGAAGGCCACTGTTTGTACTGTCCCTAGGGAGAATCTGAGCTGTGAATTTGTTTCCATATGGATAGTGAGTACCTCAGCCTGGAGACGTGTGAACCCAACAGTTTGTTGGAAGATGGACCGTTGTAGAGTTTGTCGTTACAAGCTGAGGGAGCACACCTCCTGTCCTTTGGGTAGACACAAGAGTAAATGAACGGTCATGGTGCGAGATGAAACACAGAGGCTCCAGCCCTTACACACGAGGAACAGATGCACTGACGTCAGATACCTCCTGGAAGGGGGGGAAGGCTGACAGCCAGTAAGAACTGTCCTGAGAGCCTGCGGGGAGCCTGGAGCTGCTCAGGCTGCTGTATGTCTTTGCCAAACTCTGCTTCTAGACTCAGCCCCGTCCGTCCCTATTTCTCAAAACTACCTTCAAGCTTCAATGAAGTACCATATGCTGCTTCACTTTAAGAGCTCATTATACTCAGACGTGCAGACTTGACTTTCCACTAACCATTTTGATGGTGTATTAATTACCAGGTCCATCTCACTCGTTTGATGAACATCAGCATTTACCCAGGTGTTGGTGAAAGTTTCTGCATAAGAACATCCTAGGTCAAAACAGGATAACCAGTGCCTTAACCTTTGACCCAAAGTAGGTCTTCATTCAAGAAACCAGCTAGTGGGTGGGTGGAAAGATGTCTTACAATTAAGAGCATGTATGTTCTTCCAGAAGACCTGAGTCTCTGGTTGCTGGCACCGGTGCTAGACCACAAACACCTGCTGCTTTAACTCCAAGTGACATGGCGCCCTCTTCTGGCCTCTACAGGCACTGCACTCAACACATAGACATACACGTATACGCATAATCAAAAATGAAAATGTTTTAGAAAAACAACTAGATTTAAGAAAAATCCTTGATAATGTGAAGTAAGACATGCTCCCCACAGTAAGAAAGCCAAATCAAATAAAAGTTTGGGAATCCCTTTCGTAATTTATTCACTTTAGCATTCAAGGATTATCCAGTAATCCTTAACATGGTACTTTTCACAGGCCTTCTTTCTTCTCCCCCGACCCCGGAAAGTTTGTGTAACTTTAAGAAATTCTAATAGAAAAAGGAAAAGTTGGATTAGCTGAGGTCTTTAGTTAATTCTTGCATGTACTTCTTGCCCGTGTCGTACATTAATAACACACTGCAGATGGCCTAAAAGTTACAGCCTAGGCTCAGCCCATGTTTTCAGATAAGCTTTTCATCACATGTTAGCATTTTAAAAAATTGCAAACAAGAGGGAAAAACACGCAAAATACCAGTGTTTCATAGGTAAAATAAAAGCAGTTTTTATCAAAGGCTTGCCTCTGTCCTGTGGATTGGTTTTTTGTTTTGTTGTTTTTACTTTTTGTTGATTCTCTGTGGATTTTATAACCCCACTAATCTCCCTATCCCTTCATATCTGCCCTCTGCCCTTGCAGCCTCACCTCAAAAGAAAATGAGATAGATTTTAAATCGTGTTGTGGAAGCTGTAGTGTGTCACAGCATATCTCGCGGTATACTCTTTTTCACGTACATCTGTACTTGCTGCGGCCTCCGGCTTCTGCTACACCATCAATACCGGATCCTTACTGGGACTCCTTTCAGCTATGCTGTTGTTGCCTGTGTCCTAAGGCTTTGGGTCTGCAGGGCCGGCTCTCTCACATTCTCCAGCAGTGTGTAAATGGGGTAGATGTTGTGGGCCAGTTCAAAGCTCTGGGTCTGGGCCTGGGTGGCACCCGAGCTGGGCAGCGCACCAGCTCTGCCACACCCACACCACCAGCATGAGCTCTCCAGCACGACCCTGGTTAGCTCACCCAATGCCACAGCCAGTGAGGGGCAGGGACAGCTCTCCTGCTCTCATGCCCTCCCAGTCAGCTCACCTGCCCCCATGCCACAAGGGCCAGTTCTGCTGTGCTGCCCAGGAGAGGTGCAGGACCTGCTCTCCTGAGTGCTGCAGCCAGTGGGGGGCAGGGACAGCTCTCCTGCCTGCTGTGGGAAGGGACATGGGGACAAAGGCATCTCTTCTGTGCCCACGCAATCCCATGGTAGAGAGCAGTATAGCCAGCTCTCCTGTGCTCACACCCTCAGGTCTGGCTCTCCTGCCAGGGTCAGCTCTGTGCTGCCCAGTTGAGGGGTTGGGCCAGCTGTCCCTAGAGTGGTGGCCAGCTCAGCACAATGCCTCAAGTGGCAGTCCAGACCAGAGATGTCTGCATGACCTTTGGTGGTAACACAGGCCTGGATATCAACACAGATCCAAGCTAAGATAGGACCATGAACTCAGACATGGCCCCCGTGGCAACATGGGCCTGACAACACTACGGCCTTAGGTGGCAGCGCAGACCACTCAGATCAGCATGTGCGGTTCTCCTGCACAGCCCACAGTTTCTGGTGGCAGCCCAGACCTTGAACATCCGCTTGGCATTTGGTGGTAACTCAGGCCACAGACATCAACACAGACCCTAGCTACAGCAAGACCATGGCCCCAGACATGGCCCTTAGCAGCAGCCTGGGCCAGGCCATCACCATGGCCTCAGGGTGGTTGTGTCGGCTCCTCAGATCCACTTGTTCCTCACCTCTGTGTGGATCTCCAGGCTCTCAGTTCCACTTTCTCTCCCATCCCTCCACTGAGTACTCCATCTTTCACATGTCCCTGTCATACCTCATGGTGGCACTTGCAGCAGGCCCTTGAGTGTCTTTCTCCTGGCTCCTCAGGGCTGAAGGGGCCAGGGCAGGCACTTGAATGTCTTTCTTCCAGCTGCCCTGGGCTGGCAGTTGTGCATTGGTTCTTAACATTGGTATTTCCATGAATATCATAAAAAAATCTGAAAGTGACTGACTAGAATCCATTGTCCCTTCTTAAACAGAAAAGTGACAGAATGATAAAGGTGATGTTTCAAATGTTTTGCAGCCTTTGGGGCTGGATATAGAATCCAGAGACTGTGGAAGGTTCTTAGAACAGAAGCTTATTCTTATCATCTTCATGAAAGAAAGTTTCAAGTAGATTAATGTATGATTAATGTAGAGACATGCTGAGGACAGTAGCAAACTGTGTTTAGAATATGAACAGAAATGAAGATGTCCCATCACCAGAACTATGGACATACCCTCCATGGAGTTGGTCAGCTCTCAGCACTGGACAGTGGGGTTGTTTTGCTGCCCTAGAACTCCTGTGGGACCCTAAAGATACTCACTGAAACTGCCAGCATAGTTGAGGGAAGAGGGGGTTCTCCTTTATTTCTACCCTCATGCATTGTTAGCTGCAGTCCTAGGATTCAGGGTAGCTACCTCTGGCTACCCAAGCCCAGGTGTGGGTCCATGGCTATAGCTGCAAGAGAGACAGGAAAAACCATCTTTTACTTTGTCTTCTATAGCAGGAAGATGTCTCTAGCTTCCGTTCAGATTAATCCAATGAAGACTTCTCTAAACACTGGGAAAGTCGTCAGTTGACCTTGGCTGCTCTAGGCTATGGTAGTATGCTAGCTACGTAACAGAGTAGTGATGAGGACTCAGAGAAGGAGGGTGATGAAGAAAAAGAAGTTGAAAAGGCTAATCTGAGAGGTGAGGAGAAGAAGAAATAAATCCAGTGACGGACTGCGTATATATGTATATATTTATAATGGACATATATTTATATATGGAGAGAAAGAAAGAAAGCTGACTTATGCATCTTTCCTGGAATTAATAAGAAGCAGGTTTGTTGACAGATAGAAAATCTGAGAGAAGAGGGAATTTTAAAAGATCTTAGAGTCATATGAATAGCAGAACAGAGAAAGTTTCTAAAACCCATCTTAACTCAGTTGCAGCTAGTTCCCCAATCCTGTACAACAACAGATCATCTGGAGGTATCTCTATCCCCGATCTCAAGTTGTACTACAGAGCAATAGTAATAAAAACTGCATGGTATTGGCATAAAAACAGAAAGGAGGATCAATGGAACCGCATAGAAGACCCAGAAATAAACCCACACACCTATGAATACTCGATTTTTGACAAAGAAGCCAAAACCATTCAATGGAAAAAAGACAGCATCTTCAACAAATGGTGCTGGTCCAACTGGATGTCCACATGCAGAAAAATGAAAATAGATCTATATTTATCACCCTGCACAAAACTAAAGTCCAAGTGGATCAAAGACCTCAACATAAAACCAGATACTCTAAATCTGTTAGAAGAAAAAGTGGGGAACAGCCTAGAACTCATTGGCACAGGAGACAACTTCCTGAACAGAACACCAACAGCACAGGCTCTAAGAGCAACAATCAATAAATGGGACCTCATGAAACTGAAAAGCTTCTGTAAAGCAAAGGACACTGTCATCAAAACAAAACGCCTGCCTACAGATTGGGAAAGAATCTTCACTAACCCTTTATCGGACAGAGGACTAATATCGAGTATATACAAAGAACTAAAGAAGCTGAAAAGCAGCAAACCAAGTAATCCACTTAAAAAATGGGGAACAGAGCTAAACAGAGAATTCTCGACAGAGGAATATCGAATGGCAGAGAAACACTTAAAGAAATGCTCATCCTCATTAGCCATCAGGGAAATGCAAATCAAAACGACCCTGAGATATCACCTTACACCCATCAGAATGGCCAAGATGAAAAACTCAAGGGACAACACATGCTGGAGAGGTTATGGAGAAAGGGGAACCCTCCTCCACTGCTGGTGGGAATGTAAACTGGTACAACCACTCTGGAAATCTATCTGGCGCTTTCTAAGACAATTAGAAATAGTGTTTCCTCAAGACCCAGCTATACCACTGCTAGGTATATACCCAAAGTTTGCTCAAGTACACAAAAGGGATATTTGCTCAACCATGTTTATAGCAGCATTATTTGTAATAGCCAGAACCTGGAAACAACCCAGATGTCCATCAACTGAGGAATGGGTACAGAAATTGTGGTATTTTTACACAATGGAATACTACTCATCAATCAAAAAGGAGGAAATCATGAAATTTGCAGGCAAATGGTGGGATCTAGAAAAGATCATCCTGAGTGAAATATCCCAGAAGGAGAAAGACAAACACGGTATATACTCACTTATATAGACCAATAAGATATGATAAACATAATGAAATCTACACACCCAAAAAAGATAATCAAGAGAGTGGACATGGGGTAAGATTATCAATCTTTGTTTAGAAAGACAGATGGGATGCGCATTGAACGTATGACAGGAGTCTACTGAGCGCATTTGAAAGACTCTAACTAGCAGTGTTTTCAAAGCAAAGACTCATGACCAAACCTTTGGCAGAGTACAGGGAATCATAAGAAAGAAGGGGAGTTAGTCTGATGAGGAAAGGATAGGAGCTCCACAAGGACCAAATATATCTGGGCACAGGGTCTTTTCTGAGACTGACATGCAACCAAGGACCATGTATGAATGTAACCTAGAACCTCTACTCAGATGTAGACTGTGGTAGCTCAGTAACCAATTGGTTTCCCATAGTGAGGGGAACAAGGACTATTTCTAACAGGAACTCAATGACTGGCTCTTTGGCCTCCCACCCCCCAAGGGAGGAGCCACAGAGGAGAGCTTTGCAGCCAGTCCTGAAGATACCTGATAAAACAGGATCAGATGAATGGGGAGGAGGTCCCCCCTATTAGTGGACTTGGCAAGGGGCACGGTGGAGATGAGAGAGGGAGGGAGGGAGGGACTGGAAGGGAATGAGGGATCGGGACACGGCTGGGATACAGAGTTAATAAAATGTAACTGATAAGAAAAAAATAAAATTAAAAAATGCAGCTAGTTCCCGCCTGGAAGCACTGATTCAGAGCACCAGACATCACATAGCATTCCTTCCCTGGAAGCCTCTCTCCTAATACTGTCTTTTCCATATATTTCAGAAAAAGAAAGTGAGAAAAATGCAAACAAGGGATTGAGCATTAATGGGAATAAGGCATCAAGAAACTGGTGGTGAAGGGAATTGAAAGTTCTGTAATAACATAAAAGAAGTCAGGAAATACATGCTGGTGGGTTTAAGATGAGTTCAAATAACTTATCTCCGAATTTCAAATACCCAACAAGTCACTTCAGACCCCAGTTCAAGCCCCACCCCAATCTCCAGTGCTTGCTGAGTCTTGCTGCCAACTGGAACCAGTGACTGAAGATTACATTTCTCAATTGTACCTACCCAAATAAATGGAAAAATAAAAGCAAGGAGGCAGGGGAAAGCCATCTGTCTTTTGTTTGATGCGAAAGTCAGAAAGCTGTATTGTACTGGAAGACCCTTACTATGGCTGTCATCCTGAGGTCACCCTCACTGGAATTACCTGCAGGCCCCTTCTCTCAGGAAGCTTCCCTTTGCCCCTCCCACCTCCAGGCCACAGCCCTGCAGCTCACTAGGTCCTAAGCACCACCTCTCAGGTGCCCATTACCTCAGTGAATGACAGGCAGTTGTCACTTTCCCCTTATCCTCTTTTCATAGTATTCAAAGCTACACCCTGAGCCCTAATTTCCCAGCACACTGTGAGAACGGGAGAACGCCCTCAGGGCTTGGGTGGACTTCCCATACCTTGCACAGCACCTTGGGGTTAGAAGGTGCTCTGTGACTGCTCTCTTGGCAGTGATCCTCGATCAGAGGCCCTGGGTTATAGCGCTAACCTTGCCTCTAACTACCCCTGTGACCATGACTGGTTCATCTTGCTAGTCTTGATTTTCCTTATCTATAAAGGGAGGACTTTGAGCAAGCAAAAATTTTACACACTTCCATCCTGCTTTTATGGTCCTGAAATGTTAGGTACCAAGCTGTTTTGGTGGGGTGTTGGCTTGTTTGTTTGTTTGTTTTGTAAATGAAGTAAAATTAATTTTAAAGTTGTTTTTAAGAATAACTAGTGTAAAGTTTTAATGATGTGTGAGGGTACAATACCTTCCTATCAGCTCTAGCATTAGCGAGATAATCAAACCTGGCTGTTGTGAGCTAGGGGAAGATACTAATGTTGATACATTTGGGGTTTCTAGTTTATCAGCTCTTAGGAAATACAGATTGCTGAAAATGAGGATGGGGTTGGGGTGGACATCCATCAAACTGCACCAAGAAGCTGCTCCAGGGCCAACTGGCAGGAAAATTAAATAAGTCACATTGGTGTGTGCCCTGGCACATGCCTTCTGCCTTGCATGGGTAGACAGTGGCACCTCTGAGGGAACAGATGTACACTGGAACACTTTGTCACTTTAGGCTCTCACCTAACAAGATTCTGAAGCCTCCATCAACCCCATTTCTATCTCCACATATTCCTTTGTATCATTCACTGAGTTCTCCAGTCCTAGAGTCAAGTTTTGAGAATGAAGAAGACTGAACTCAACAGGGAACCCCAAGCAGCAACAATACATTTCCCCTCAGCAAGAACTATGGGGAAGTGTTCTGAGAGACCAGTAAGCAGGCTTAGGGGGGCCGTGGCCCTAAAGAATAGGCATTTCACCAAAGGATAAAATATAGGGTCAGATCAGAATATACATCTCGAGTATTTTTCCCAGAATACAGTGCAATATCTTCTTAGCCTGTGGTATGCCTAAAAGCCAAGGTAGAGCTCAATGTGCCTAATGCTGCCATTTTCAAGTAAGGCCTTTGTGGCTCTAAATAGCTCTTCTCCCCTCCAGCAGGCTGTAAGTAAAGAGATGGATTGAGGGTGAGCCAACGAAACAGTCACTAGTGTTTGTTGAGTGGCTCATGGCCAGGTACTGAGTTAAGAGCTCTGTATTGCTTCTTTAATCTGCAGGGCAATTGGCTGGTGTAGAAACTTTCTTCCCGATTAAGAAACTGAAGCACAAAATAAATAACTCATTTAAGATCTCAGGCTGTACACTGGGGCCAGGATCTGTACCCAAGGTACAGGACTCGACAATCCACACCTTAGCTGCATGATCAAATGACTCCCAACCTGCAGCCAAGGCATCTAACACATCAAATATTTACACTGGATCACTGAGCATAAATGCCCTTGAGCAGGGTCAATGGCTGACACAGTAAAGAATAGTCAGTTGGAATAGCTCCCATCTTTATGTAATTTATATAACTTCCTTTCATTCCTTCCATTCCATTCTTCCTCCCTTCTTTTATGAGACACGGTTTTACTGTGTGGCCTGAGCTATCCTGGAACTTGCCATGCACCCCAGGCTAGCCTACAAATTGAAATTCTCCTGCTTTGCAAATGCTGGCACTGTGGATGTGAACCACCACACTTGGCTTTCCCTTTAGTTTTAGAGATAACTAAAAAACAGGAAAGTAAGATCAACATTCATACAGGATCACTGATCAGTCCTGGAATGGAATAGGATGAGGAAAACCTTTGCTGTTTCCATGACTGATGTTTGGGTTCTTAACAAACAGGGGTGGGGTACAATTCTGTTAGATCTGCAATTTGGGAGTCAAAGGCATCTGAGTCTTAGTCTAACTTTCACAGCTCTCAGGAAAGCTCAGCTTCTTCCTTGAAAATGAGAGGGGTTAGATCAGGGTGTTCATCACTCGAGAGCTGCTAAAAATAGAGATGTCCCAGTGTGCCCAGCCCAGGTTCTTCTGAGTGACTCTGCTAGGATGGAACTGAAGCATCCGAAGTTTCCCAGTTCCAGGGGGAGGATGTGCTATCTGATGACAGCTTTTTTTTTTTTAATGGTTCTAAGCATTCATATTATAGAATTACTAGGAGAGAGAATTGCCAATTCTAGAATTGCCAGGAGAGAGACAATTTTACGTGGTTTTCTGGGGATCTTGTGTCCAGAATGCATAGGCACTGAAAGCTCAATGTTTAGGTGTGTGCACACTCACACATGAGTCTTTGAGGAACATGCTCATGTTAAGCACTGTGCAATTCTGGGCTGGCAAATGTCTGCACGGGGAGGCTTTCGGGTCTCCAAAAGCCTCTCTTTTCTGGAACTAAACACAATGCGCTTTTCATTCTCTCTAAACTGACAGAAGGAAGTTAGCTAAAATCTCTAAGATGCTCTAATTTGATTTTAGTCTGTTGTGGAAACTATGAAGAGCATTGTTCAGGGCTGAAAGCACCTCTCCGTGGAGCTGTGAAAAAGCTAAAGAGGAGAAGAGGACAAAGTGTTTGCTTTAAGAATACATGGCCTGAGAGGGTTCCTTCTCTCAATTAGGGCAGGTCCACAATTCTCTTAGAAGTGGGAGCTGCAGCACACAGAGAGCAATGTTGGCAAAAGGAGCCACTAGTGTGTGTAACAGCACAGTGATGTTACATCTGTGCAAATATCAGGGACACTTTTAATCCCAAGCATCCTGCAGTAAGTGATACCCAAACTATACTAGGAAGGAAACAAGGAATTGTGACAAAGGAAAATAGAGGGAATCTAGTGTTAGGATAATCAGGAAAGCCCCAAATACATGCCAATCTAAACCTGAGAAAATGTACCTCTAATTTATAGCATTTGCCAATCTTTCTGGTGTAGACATCGTCACTGTGGCTGATTTAGGGCTAAGCTGATGCCCCTGAATACAGAGCTGAAAAGATACAATCTGTCCTGTAAACCTTTATCAACTCCTCCAGCACACCCCACTTAGGCTCATAAACAGAGTAAGGTTAACTAGCAGATCAGTTTGTTTCTATGTCTGTGACACGTGAAACACATAGGGAGCTTCTGAATGAGAAAGATAACTGGGGTGAGGGAGAGGTGGGTAAGGGGAAAGGAAAGAGAGATGGGGACAATGTGTAAGCCGTTGCCAATCATTGCAAGTTAACAAGCAGATATTAATAAGAACTTCTTGGATAAGTGTGTCATTCGGCTAATATAAAAACATCCACTGTGGACTGGAACAAAATGTCATCCTTTTCTTCAATTTACAATCAGGTTTTTCCCAGAGCCATCCTGAATCTTGGGTAGTCTTTATGGGGTTAGAAGATGACCTTTCCCAGGTTTCATTTTAAATTTTGTGTACATGTGATTCTGGGACTGGATCCCACATGGGTCCTGGGCACACCAGACAAATATTCTTTGGCTAGGCTACATCCCCAGCACCTGGTTTTTAAATTAAGAAAACACTAATTAGATTCTTTAGATCAGTAGGGATACCCTGTGGACAGGGCTGTGACAGTGGCCATCTTGCTGTTGAGGTTTAAGGGAAGGACCAGCAATCGATAATGCTATCTTAAGAAGAGAAGGAAAATAAGAGGTTCCAAATGCTACAGCTCACACCTAGAAGCATCCTGCTGTTGCGTTCTTGTAGAAGAAGTTGTAATCTTATGTGTAAAAATAAATCTATAGAAGATTTGCAATTGCAACAGGCTGAGACTTCTTCAGGCCAATTGCTTTTATTTTGAAATTAAAAAAAAAAACAAAAAAAAAAAAACAAAACAAAACAAGACCCAAACCAGCTCCCACTTCTTATTAAAACTGTTTGAGGAGAAAGCTAATCCATAATCGTGTTTCACGTCACTGTGTGGTGGTGGGGCATTGCAGCATCTGCTGCTTCCAACAGACACCGTGGTCTTCAGCCGGTCGACACCAGCCCACTAGCCGTCCTTGGGACGTTGGGAGAACGTGAGGAGCGATTTCCAATGGGTGCAGGGACAGAGGGAGGGTGATAGGATCTTCTGCAGTTCATTGGGGCAGTGGTCACTATGCTCCGCCACCACAGTGAAGACTATTCTCTCATTTTTTCTTTAATGTTTGCAGCGCATCTTCGATGCACCGAGCCTTGCAATTGCTTTTAAAGATACGAACAGAGAACAAAACACATGCAGTCACTTCTTAAGTCGGCTTACGATCAAGTGAAGAAACTTAGGGAGTGAAAAGCTGGCAAACCAATGGTTACCAGTCAGAGAATCACAGAGACAATACCCTAACCTGAAGTTCTAAGCTCTGAAAAATGGACGCAGGTACAACTTTTGAGTCTGGGCATGTTTCTCAAGCTTTGGAATTTCCAAACATTTCATATTTTGAAATTTTGGATCAGTGATTGTCCTCATCTCCTTTTTGTTGCTGTGAAACACACACACACACACACACACACACAAAAAAAAAAAAAAAAACCAAACAAACAAAAGCTCATGACCAAAAGCAACTTGGGGAGGAGAGGGTTAATTTTCTTTACACTTTCACATCATGATATATATCACTGAGGGAAGCTAGGGCAAGAACTCAAGGCAGGAACATAGAGGCAGGAATATGGAGACAGGAATCGAAACAGAGACCATGAAGGAGTGTTGCTAACAGGCTTACTCTCCATGGCTTTCTTGGCATCCTCTATTATACCACTTAGAACCTCTTGCCAAGGACTCCTCCCTCCCCACCCGACACACACACACACAGTGAGTTGGGTCTTCACACACCGAACATTAATCCAAAAGATGCTTTACAGACTTGCCTATAGGCAATCTGCTATGGGTACTTTCTCAACTGAAGTTTCCTCTTCCTACATGACCCAAGCTTGTTTTACACTGACAAAATTCTAACCAGCACAGAGATGTTATGTCTGTGAAAATATCAGCAGCACTTTGAATCCCAAGCATTCTGCATAAGTGATCCTAGCCAATACCAGGGAGGAAACAAACAAGGAATTATGACAAAGGAAAATGGAGGGAATCTAGTCTTAGGATGATCAGGAAAGCCCCAAATACATGTCAATCTAAGCTTGAAAGATGAAGAATCAGTTAAGCCAGATATGGGAGAACCAAGTATGGAGCCTTAGAACCTTGGAGCTACAGGGAACAATACTTTCAAGGGCATAATACAAGAAAGAGTTTTGTGTATTTGGATCCCAAAATATGACCAGACAAGTATATGGAGACAGAAAGTAGATAAATGGAATAGTTAATGGGTACAGGATGGAGGGATGATAAAATGTTCTAAAATGGTTTATGATGATGGTAAAAGAACTCTCTGAATTTTAAAAATCATCAGGTTATATATACTTTAAATGGGTGCTCAGTATGACACGTGAACAATAACTCGATGAAATTGTTTTCTAAGCACCGTCATATATGGAGCCTAAAGAATGTTAGATACCAGAAAGTGAGATGAAGTTGGAAATCATCAAGCAGACCTATGAGTCCTGGAAACAAAGTCCTGGGAATTTGAGAAGCTGTCCCAATCCATTGGCACTGTATAGCTTTGGGGTGAGAAGAAGAGACACTAGCTAGGAAAGTATTGCAGCAATTCAGGCTAGCTGAGATGCCAGCCAGGTGGCAGGACAGGTATAGAGAAAAGCAATGTCAACTTTATTGCCTGTTATTGTGAAAAAATTATCTGACAATCAAGGCCACTTAAGGGTGAAAGGGTTTATTTTCACAGTTCCACGTCACAATCCATCATGACAGGGAAACTGAAGCATGCAGAGCTTGATGGAGCTCATCACATCCTTCCCTGCTGGATTTGTTGAGATGCCCACAAATCCCAGTTGCTCTTGCTATGTCCTGCAAACTGTTGAAACATCTGAAGACCCCTCCATTTTACCATGTGTTAGAACTCTTACCGAGAGAGAAGGGACACAGAAGAGAACAGACAGATGGCTGTGGTTTCCTCCCCTCTCCTCGTGAACCCATCAGCTTGTCCATTGTCAGCACTGCCATCCCACTGAGCGACTTCTCCTGCAGTAACTACAGTAGTTCTCTCCTCAGCTGCTAAGGCCTGGCCTTTGAAAGGATGCTTTTACTGCGGGTACACAGTGACTGTGACCAGGTAGCGACCGTAGGGGCAAAGAACTCACAGCACACCCCAGCTCTGATGTCAGCTTCCCCGCCTCTCCACCTCCGCTGCTGAGCCCACCTTGCCTAGACTTGCCCGTGTCCTCTGTGATCCACTTGGCTCTTAGACCAAAAATATGTCTTTCCTTCCACCAAAGACATCTGTCCATGTCCCCGGCCACACCTCCATCCCTGCATTCCTCAGCTGTCTCTTGATGTACTGGGAGCACTGACACAGTGGGTTTAGAAGCAGACTTTTGGAAGCTGAGGGAAGACTCCATGCTCGTCTCTCTGCTGGGTTCTACCAACCAAGACTCTTTTCTCAACTTCAGATTCACAAAGAACCTCCACAAACAAAGCCATGGTTAAATATGAATGACAAAGGACGCAACAATAGACATCTTCCCTTATTCATTCAGTAAGTGCTTATTGGCTGTTGTGATAAATGACATGTCTGAAGCTCTGCCCAATGGACATTGTATTCTTCCCTCTAACGTCTAAGAACGTGTGCTTTGGGGGTGGTAAGAAGGTCCATGAGGAAAAGTGCTCCCCACACAACCTTGGCCATCTGAATTCCAGCTCTAGAACCCACATACAGGTGGACAGAGAGAGCCTGTTCCAGAAAGTTGACCTCTGACCTCCAACGCAATCACAGACACAGATCATACGCACACACGCACACATACACGCACACATGCACACACACTGATAATGAATCAGAAATTTAAAATAATTCTAGAAAATCAATGCAGCACATATACAGTGAAGCACACTGATTCTAAACAAACATGATGAGTGTACACACATGTATACCAACATAACCACCACTCGGGCAAATTCCCAAGCCCACACAGTCAGTGTCATGCTCGCTTCACACCTCCAGTGTGAAGGTGACCTCTGACTTCCATCCCCACAGACTAGTGTGGCCTCCTGAATTCCTGTAAATTCAATCATATATACCTTTGTGAGTTACTCTTTCATATTTAACATCTTTTACTAAAAAGTAAATAAAAGTTTGTAAAGGTTTTCATATTGTTGCATGTGCTGTTGTTATTAGTGTTTTTATCATTATGAAATATTTCTTTTTTGTGGCTTTGGGGACTGAAACGAGGGCCTTTCACATGAGCTACAACCCCAAGTGATTTGTTGTACAATATTTCATTAAATGGACACATTATTATTTATCTATCCATTTTACTTTAATAACAGATTATTTACAATTTAAGCTTTTGTAAATAAAAGTTAATATGGACATTTTTATGTACTCACTCCTTCTATATATTTAAGAGTGGCATTCTTGGCCATATGGATAGTCTTGGGTTTTCAAAGTAGCTGTAACAATTTACAAGCCCACCAGCAATATATCAAGATTCCATTTGCTGGTGGAGAGAAGGACAGAATGAATACATGGAAAAAAGAAAACCTGGAGGGAATGGGTTAACTTTAAACACAGGGTTTATATAAATAGCTATCATTTCAAAGCATTTCACACTCAACGTATTCAGAAGTGATTTGACATCTTTAAAGAAAAATAATCGTTTTTTAGTGTGCGCTGTGTATACAGCACTCCATCAGGGGGATGCAGAAGAGAGAGCCAGCAGGGAAGAGGGCTGTCAATCAATACCAAATCCCCTCTTCTAAGGAAGTGCAGGCCTCACTTGTGCAAGACAAGCCTCTGTTCTTCATGGTTAACCCTCATCTTAATGAATATAGAACTGTTTTGATTTAGAACGGTTTTCTTGACAAATTAAAATTTACAAACCAATTACCAGGTGATTACCATCAAATGATGAGAGCTGCTGCGTTCATTCTTCCAATTGGGTTTTAAATCACAAAAGTAATTTCATACTTTGAAACTATATGAAGATATTATGGTAAAAAACAGACAGATTCGCTTTGAAATTCTTGTCCTCTCCCCACTCTTTTCCACTTCTGGCTTCCAAAACACACACTGTGAAATGTAGGTACTGTCTCATAGATCCTTAGGCAGACATTTATAAGCATACTTGATCCCTCACACAACACACACACACACACACACACACTTTCACTGAAAACATGGTCCAAATAGGCATGTTTTTCTGCAGCTTTATTTTTTTTTATGATTATAATGTTGTAGTATGAATGCTATCTGGACGGGGGTATATTTTTTCAAACTCTCTAAAGCATTTAATAAGTATGAATAAACTATGCCCATTTAACCAGCTGTCTCTCCCCTCTTTCTCACAATGTACCCAGACTGGCTTCCAGCTCATAGCCCTCCAGTCGCTTCCCAAATGCTAGCATGGCAAGCTTGTGCCATGCAACTATCCCAGTTGCTGCCAGATATACTCCGAGGTTGTTTCCAGTTCTCAAATCACAAATGACACTCTGAACAACTCCATGTGGCCATATTAGCTTACTAACATGGACTTTCACAAGTGGGTTTGCAGGCTCTGGAATTTGTCAAGAGGACTTCCACATTTTTTATTTGTTGAAAGCTCCATAGTATTTCTTCATTCACCTCCAAACAGCAGATAAAAGATGGCAGAACTACATGATAATATGAAGCTGGTGGGAAGGCTTTGTGCCCATTTCAGCCTTATGAGACTGGACAGGACATGCTCTGTGAACTGAGAGTTATCCTGTGGAGCCAGGAAGGAACAGAGCCTGTGGCCATATCTGACCTTGTGTCCACCTGAGACCACTGCCTGACTCTAGCTGTCTCCTTCACTCAACTTTCAGAGTTGCTCTTTGTGGCTAATTTCTCACTAGGCTGGATTCAGGAAATCATCCCAGAGATAATTATGCAGTTCTGCCATAAAAGTTTCACAATTACTTGAATCATAATCTGATTTAAAAGAAAACAAACAAAAGGAACAAACCAGGGTCTTGCTGTGTAGCCCAGACTGATGTAACCCTCTGTTCTCAGGGTATTCTTGCCTCAGCCTCCCAAGCGCAGGAAATGCAGGCATTCCCCACCACACTGGGCTTATCATAGCTGAGGTCAACAGTTCAAACGTTGTTGAGAGATCATTTTAAGAGTTCCCCAGGACCCTGAAATCAGTGCACAGCATCGCATTGTCTCACAGTTTCCCAAGAACCACAAAAGAAAGCTCCCCGGGCCTGTTTGGAACAGGAGACTGAATCTATAAAGGCCAACTATTTTGGGAAGGAGGCCAGAGCTTCCTAAGCAAACAAGTCCCGCTTCATCTTCATTTGCAGTCGGCCGTTTCCTTTCATTCCCATCTATTTCTGGAGCCCTGGAGTAGGTCACATCCTTCTCAGCGTATGGTTGCTCAGCAGAAAGCAGTGAGTTATCGACTAGACTCACTGCCCTCAAACTTGAACCAGAAGTTCTTGAACTTTCTCTCGTCCGTGGATTCACTTGGCAGCCTTCTGAGGCCCATAGACTTCTTCTTGGAATAATGTTTTAAAGTACTTGTCATAAAATATGAGGCATTTCAAATGAACCAATATCCAAATAGAGTTATTAAAATATGAAAAATGAATGTGTGGTACAATATATATGCTTTTTTGTTCACCTCAAGTAACAACATTTACCAGGAGGCCTAATAGTTAGCTTTATTTAGAAGAAGTAATGAGTGGAAATAGTATTTCCATTGATCGTTTGCAATGATCAAGGCCTGATACGAAAACGCCTGTGATGTTTATAGCAGCGAAGTTCAGCACTACTCACAACTACTCACACTCCTGTGCCCCACTGCCCGTCTCTATAAAGGAAGCGCAGAATC
This sequence comes from Psammomys obesus, assembly GCF_907164565.1. NCBI lineage: Eukaryota > Metazoa > Chordata > Mammalia > Rodentia > Muridae > Psammomys > Psammomys obesus. Next base: position 25,536,798 of record NW_026590062.1, on the reverse strand, counting down.
TGAGTTTGAAGAGAAAAATGTGCTTTATTTTCCCCATCCAGTTTTAAAGACCTTGATCTACACTTTAAGAAGAACCCTTTCAGGAAGCCAGGCTTTTGCAGCACGTTGGAGATGGAGGCAGCAGGACGGAAGAGAAGGCCTGCCCAGGCAATTTGAGATTCTGTTTCAAAACAACGGCAATCAAAAGACCAAGAACTGGAATCTTTAAACTTAAGAGCAATGTGAGAAGCAATCAGAGAGTAAGACAATGTCTGGAAACATTGAATAAAAGTTATTTTCAAGCTAGAATTTTACAACCAAACTTTGTGCAACAAGCAGACTATAGTTTATTGCAAAGCTGACTTGGGAATAATTTTCATCATCATAGTCTTAGATACAGCAGTGAACACTGAACAAAACTTACAATACAGCCATTTGGTGACCATAAAGTCAGGAAACAAATATTATATTGCCATTTATATTAATGTAATACCAATAAAAATCATTCTAGGCTTTTGCCTGCATATTCTCTTGTCTGTCTGCTGATTCTCCTACCCTGATGTTCTATGGACAACTTTAATTTACACTGGCATGAATTCTCTATCCCCCATGTCCAGGTATGTATCACCTCTTTCTTTGTATTACTTTTGAGTCTCCTCCTCTCCACACTGCTGTTGAGTCCATTTGGGTGTGCCTGTGTGGACCTCTGCCCCTCCAATCAGGCCTCTGGACTGTTGCAGGAGTGATGGTTCCAACACAGCAACAGGTTCATTGCTTCCATATGTTTGAAGTCTTTTATGACATCTAAAGAGAGCTCGGTCTCTTGGTGTGGCCCGGAAGACCTTCTGAGGTCTGTGCCCTACCACATTAATACAGTCGAGGACCCAACCAAAGGACTCCATTTCTCCACTTCAGGCAAATATCCCACTCACCTTGCAAGCCACACACACACGTGTGTGTGTGTGTGTGTGTGTGTGTGTGTGTGTGTGTATGTACGTATGTATGTATGTATATGGGACACACACACACACACCCCTCACCCACTGCAAGCATCCACTAGACAGGTCTGGCTTATCCATGCCATTATTGGTACCGTAGAACTTATACCCAAATGGTGTATACCCAATGGTGGGGGTTGGGTGGAGAGCAGTGATTTTCCTGAATTCTTCAAAGGCAGAACTAACTTTGACCGTTATCCTTTACTCAGTTCTGTGATTAGAAGAACCTTGTTCCAAGGATTGACGAAGATGCTGGTGCGTTTTTAACGATGGCGCCTGAGAATTGTCTGGGAGCACTGCTACCTGCTGTCCTACCGCCCAGGCCCATGCCTCTGGCTACGCAATTCTCATTTAGCTGTTGACTCTATGTGAAGTGTTGAGCAGCAGAAACCGCCTCTGAGAGCATTTGGCTCTCTTCTTAAGAAGACCTTCATTATGACAGACTTGAGAATTGCTGCCAGGCACAAGACAAATGTGATGGTATCATAGTCATTCATCAAATGAAGGGAGAGAGTGCCCTTTGCCATCCATTAGGACAAGATGGAAAGCTTTGGCGTTAGCACCTTTGGAATGGCATATCCATCCATGCCTGTCCTTTCTGATGGAATGATGGCATTTCCAGGAGCCATTTGGCTGAAATGTTTGGTCCTACACAGATGATGTTTTGTACAATACAGTTCTCATTCCTAAGCCTATCACTGCTGGCCTGCCCTGTGACGCTCTCTTTTCAGTGCCTGCTAGCTTTCTTCCCACCAGAGTCATCTGTGAAACGGAAGAAAATCTCCCACTAGAGCTGGCTATCTTCAGCGAGGTCTCCCCTTTTTGCTGTTTTTGGAAACATAAAGCACACATCTCTTTGTCTAATTAGCATTCCAAAAGCAAGCTCAGAAACAGGGCAAGGAATCAAGAAAGTTTTTAATTTGTAGAAATGTTTTGGTTTTGATACAGCCAAAGCAGTTTAAACATATACTGTATCAGAAGCAAGAAACAAGTGGGAAGCGGCTGTGAGGTCTCAAGAACTAATGGGCAGGGAAGAAAGATCGATCATTAAAAAAAGAATGGGAGATGATGAAAGAAAAGAGAAGAGGATTCGGGGAATAAGTGAGTATATTAGGGTGGTTATGATCAAAGTATGTTATGTGCATGTACTAACATACGTGCATTTTAAAAATGTGTTTACTTTAAAATTCTCATCCTCCCCTATCCCATGTGTGTGTGGTATGTGGTGTGTGTTTGTGTGGGTCCATTAGTGTGTGCACACACACACATGCAAATGCCCATGAACACCAGAGGCCAGAGGTGCTAATCCTCCCGGAGCTGGAGCTACAGCTAGTTCTAACCCACCGGGTGCCGGCAACTGAGTGCCAACAGGAGCAGTGCATACTCTTAACCATGAGCATCTCTCTAGCCCTGAGACCCATATTTTATAATTCATATGTACTGATGCAAAAGAATTCTGGCAAGCAGATTTGAAAGGTGTTTGGGGCTAAGGATGTGGCCTCAGCAAGACTGGTCACAGAAGGAAACCTTGTCAGCTCAGGCTCCTGTACCATCTTTACAGCCATTTACTTTAGTCTCCTCCTGCCAGCATCTCCGAAATCCTAAGCCCATCCAAAGAGCTGACCACCTTAAAGATGAGGGCTGGAGAAAGCAAGGATTCCTACGGCTGAGTACTCCGAGGAAGGAGGAGTGCTAAGCTGTCGGCCGAGGCCCCATGAGGCAAAGCTCCCGCTAGAAGTCTGTGCCAGGGAGAAGGTAGAGGAGCACCTGGCTGTCCAAGTCAGAGACAAGCACTACGGCTTTACCCTGGGCTGCCACTCCAGGGAGGAGATCACGGGTCATTGACCCTAAAGTTCAGGAATAGAAAGTCTTTCATGGACAGGCTCAGATCTACAGAGCATGGACTTCAATGCAGTTGCATAAACAAGCTACTCTCTAGCTGTACCTACTTGGTGTGCATACATGCAGGACATTCAGGAGTCCACATTAGTCCTGTCTTCTACCTCAGAAAGAGGCATTCCTCCATCCTCCGTAGAGCTAAGGTCCCCACCACTGAGCATCCTGGATTGCCCATCCCTCCATGAGGGTGGAGAACCACCATTCTTGCAGTGTTGACAAGTGACCCCCAAAGGTCTGAACCCTGAAGAAGTGACACCAGGAGGTACCCCAAGGGGACTGATTATAAGACTGTTTTCTCCTCTGTCCTGGCTCATGCACTAAGTGGCTTTTCTCTGCCATGTGCTCTTTGGCATGGTATCTTGCATCCGTAAGAGGCCTAAAGTGATGGGCCTACCTTGTCTCACATGAAGAACTCGAGAAACATAAGTCAAAATAACCCCTTTTCTCTTTATCAGTGAGCTGGCTCGGGGTTTCACTATAGTAACAGAAATCTAGCTAACATCGTTGTGCTCTGTATTTCTCTATAGCTCTAGCATTGTTTCTCTCTGGCAGATCTTCACAACATCCTGCAAACCTATTCTGTTTCCTCCAACCTCAAGGAAAAATAGTTTCCCAAAGGGGGGGGGCAGAAAGAGGAGGGGCAGGAGGAAGAAGAGGAAGTCATTGGTTAGAGCAGTGGCTCTCAACCTTCCTAATGCCGGGACCCTTCGCTACAGTTCCTCATGTTGTGGTGACCACCAACAAATTTATTTCATTGCTACTTCAGAACTGTAATTTTGCTACTTCTACGAATCATAATGTCAATATCTGTGTTTTCCTATGGTCTTAGGTGACCCCTGGGAAAGCATCATTTGACCCCCAAAGAGGTCGAGACCCACAGGTTGAGAAACACCTGTCTAGGTAATCCCAGCAATTGGGACCAGCATGTTATAACACAACAAGTAACTGAAAGATGCCCACAGCTCAAGGAGACCATATTTTCCTTTATACCTCATGTCCTTTCTCTTATTTCATTTATAATCAAATGTGTTTTATAATTGCTTTTATGGGGGATTTTACCTTCTGCAGCATCTATGTAAAGGCACCATGATGAATGCTATAAAAACAAGCTGGTTCTCTAGTAATCCTGATGTCCCTGTAACTCATGTGATATAATCCATGTTTGGTTTTTTTGTTTGGTTGGTTGCTTAGTTGGTTTGGTTCGGTTTGTTGTATGACTTGGCCTATGAATGGTATGGCCTTTGATTTCATTATCTCTCATTTACTAAAGAACATTTAGGTACAAAAATCAAAGAATGGGAGCTAGAGAGAGAACCCCTTGATTAAGAGTGAGTGACCCAACCTTGGTTCTTGACACTCAAGTCACACCCACCACCTCCTGCTGCTCTAGCTCTCGGGGATCCAATGCCCTTTTCTGGCTTCCAGGAGCATCTGCCCAAGAATGAGCACATACATACATACATACATACATACATACATACATACATACATACATACATACATACATAGAGAGAGACAAAGGGAGGCCAAGAGACAGAGAGAAACAGAGAGAGGGGAAAGGGAGAGAGAATAAATCTTTAAAAATAATACAAGTTTTACTTAAAAAATGTTTGGTCTCTTGTTGCTCTGGTTTCTGGGACATGCTTGCTTCTAGAGTGGGGTTAAATAATCGAAGTAGGAGATTAAGTAAAGAGAACTGACCACTAAAGAAATAGGGATCTTGTAATTATGTAAATGGCAAAACTAAGTCACAGAGAACTAAAGCACAAAACCAAGGATCAAGTGTGAAACTGAAACCAAATCCAACTGGAGCGTTTTTTACAAAACCTCCCCTTCCAGCTGCTGGCCCCGCAGAAACGCCGGGTTTTAAAGTTTTGTATCACCCCAGTTTTTAATTCTCAAGGCTTCTTTGACGTTAACTTCTCACTATCTTCAACATAAAAGTAGAGGCCATCAACATGTCCTGATTAAATTCCAAGATCGAATAGTTAGAATGTGCAGGTGAAGTTCCGTACGGATTGGTCGTACCCAGCATGGTAAGGTCTACGACAGCAGTGTGAAACACTTGGGGCGGGGGTGTCGCTTTTTCCCTCCATCCCATGGCAAAGTCAATAGAAACAGAGCCTCGTAACTGCCACTGCTATGGTCTGCATGTCGGTCTTCAAATCACCGGCTCGGCAGGCCATATTGGCAGCGATCATCATTCATAGCAGCACCGCTCGTCGCCGTGGAGGGCTCTATCAAAACAGATTCATGCTCTCACTAGTGATGATGGTCCTCGAGGGGAGAGAAACCATTGCTAACCTTCACCACTCATAGCCCTGAAGGAACAATGGCTCCAAGAATCTGAGAATGGCTGTGTGGAGAAAGAGTCTGACAGGAGGCTGAAAGAAACAGCCTTTGTGATCAGACAGAGGGGAAGCAGGAGAAAAGAGGTCTCAGAGAGACCGCGTGCTTCCCGACCTCTGACCTCCTGACGGTGTACGCTATCGACCGACCGACCACGCCCTGCTGGTTGTGGTTTGCGCGGATCAGCCTCCTGTTGCCTGAAGAGGAGAGGAGGGTCTGTCTGCTGCGCTCAGGGGGAAATTCCACTTGATCTCAGGTTGGAAGGGCCCTGCTGGCGGCCGTTCATTTCACTTCACTTCTTCTCCAGGTGAGCACAAAAGCAAAACAAGGCAGGGCTACCTGCCTTTTCCATCTCTCTTTTCCCAGCAGTAAGACGGGAGAGAGCTGCAGGCCTCTCAGATGCATGATGCAATCCCTGTTCCAAGTTTAGCATTCTAAGCCCACTGGATGGTTTGGCAAGAGAATCCCAGCCAGCGCTGTTACAGAAGTGGTAGACTATTTTGCTCCTAACAAGTTGGAAGGAAAACACCCAGGAAAATTTTCCTCTCTTCTAATCTGCCTAGAGATTCTGTGTCTCTCTCCATCTGACCCAGTTCCTGGCCCCCTGAGAGAGACTGAGCCTTCAGGAGCATGTATTAGTATCCGGTCTCTGTATTTTTCACTAAAACCTGACATCATGACTTCAGTGTCTCGTGATGGACGTCACCCACATGTGTTTTCAAGGTTTCACCCAATTACTGGTTACTTGTGCCACAAATAGGAAGCCAGATTTTGTTGATGTTGTTCTCCTTGTTGTGGAAAATGTTCGCATGCCAATTTTCAGAAATAAATATCCTAAAACTGTCCGTGGAGCACTCTAGGAGGACCATCAAGGATGAGAAAGGCTTGTCTCAGTCAGATTCATGGTAGCATCTGGCCTGTATTTAAATGATCACATTAGAAGAGACGCCTGTGGGAACTCAGCTTAATTAACTAAAATATTTACTGCTGCCGTAAAGATAAAAGGGGCACAAAAAGGAAATTTAATGTTAAAAATGAGCTTAACGTATTGTTGCCTCCTCCCTTTGGTACAAGAGCAAGTAAAGCAAGGAGCACACATCCACATTCTATATATAATTTATCACACCTCTCATCCAGTCGCTGGAGATTCATTCAGTATTTATAGTCAGTGTGGTCAGAGTACTTACTTATAACACGGCATGCTTTCTAATTGTGTTTAAAGACATTTGCTCACTTTAATATTTTAAGCCTATTTACAAAACAACAAAAACCTCCTCTTTATATTTTGTGTTTGAAGAGCTCCCAAAACATTATCAGTTATGAACTTGGAAACAATCTTATAATGATGTGTTTTTATTCTTCCTATGTCAGAGAAAGTATTCAAGAAGAATTAAGGCCCAAAGCCATGGGACAGGGAGAACAGAATGTAACTCTCTTGTTTCCTCAAGCTTTGCCTCCATGTGTCCTATGTCCTAAACTCTGTACTGGCTGCTTTTCTCACTGTGGAGACATACCTAACAAACGCAATTGAAGGGAAGATGGTTTATTTCAGGACTCAGTGTCAGCTGAGACAGCAGATGACCAGGACAAGAGATCACTCTGAGTCTGTGGTCTAGAAGCAGAAAGATTAATAGATGCTAGGATTCATTTTTCACATCTTTTTATCAGTTCAAATCACTAGCCCATCGGATGGTATCACCCACTTTCAGGCTGGCTCTTCCTAAGTCACTTAAATCTCTCTGGAAACACCTCACAGGAATGTCCAGAAGTGTGCCTCCTAGGTGACTGCCAACCCTAGCTGACAACCAATATTAATTATCCCTTTTCCACAGCCTTTGATTGTACTCACCTTTCTGAATCCTCTCCTGTGGTTCTATCCTCCCTAACCCCTGGACGGTTCACTTCATTTGTACCCTCCTGGATATCAACTCCCTCCCTGAGCTACTCTGTGACTTGGAGTCAAGGTCAAGGCATGGTTGGATAAACTCAAAAGTCCCGTCTGTCTTTTTTTCTGGGCTACTTATTCAATTTAAATCTGTTAGACTCTCATAGGGAAAGCACACTACTCCATATTGGTCGGGGCAGTGGTTGTCAGCCTTCCTAATGCTGTGACCCCTTAATACAGTTCCTCATGATGTGGTGACCCCAACCATAAATTATTTTCATTGCTACTTCATAAATGTAATGTTGCTACGGTTGTGAGTTGTAATGTAAATATCTGATACGCAGATGGTCTCAGGTGGCCCTTGTGAAAGGGTCACAATCCAGAGGTTGAGAACCACTGGTCTGGGGTAGCCCGAATATGGCGCTGGTCCTGGGAAGCCAATAGTAACTTAGAGCTGTGATATACACAGTAATAAGTACAGAAAGGGGGATCTGGAGGGTGGGAGGCTTCCCAAGGAAGGACTATTTTTGACCAAGGGTGGATGGGTCTAGGCTCTCTGGAGAAAGCAGACTGGATAAGCTTCCCATAAAGGAAGGCAAACAGCCTTCGAGCTCATATTCAACTAAATGATTAAGTACCTCCTCCCTTCAGAATGTGTTGTGTAATACTGAGGCACACCCTACAACTGATCTACACCACCAGCCTAGAGGATCAGCCAATCAGATCAGTCACAGCCTGAGCTAAAATAAGGAGCTACTTCTCCGGGGCAGAGGGAGAACCTGTGGGAGTGAGTAACCGAACACAATGTGGAAAGGAAGAGGGAAAGGTAGAGAGCCCAGGAGGCTGAGCATAGCTTAGAGAAGATCGGAGAACAGCTATCAGGAACTGGAGGCAGCTAAGTGCTCAGCAGCGAGAAAGCGCAGAAGTAAACACATTTCTGTAAGAAAACAACAGCTGACAAACCCAAGACACAGATTGTCTGTAGCTGAGGATGCAGCCCTATTGGTAGAGGGCTTCCTGCACAAAGTGCAAATGTCAATATCTACAATCCCAAATTCTGGAAGCAGAGGACAGGAGGATCAGAAGTTCAAAGTCACCCTTAGCTATACGGCAAGGACAGCCTGGGCTCTTTAAACCCTTCCTCAAAAATAAAAACAAACACAATAGAGCAGTGTTTCTCAGCCTGTGGATTGCGACCCTTTGGGGTTAAACCACCTTTTCACAGGGGCCAACTAAGACCACTGGAAAACACAGAGATTCACATTAGGATTTGTAACAGTAGTAAAATTACAGTTATAAAATAACAAAAATAATTTTATGGTTGTGGGTCACTGCAACATGAAGGGTCGCAGTTTTAGGAGGGTTGAGAACCACCACAATAGAGTATAGTTACTAATATCCATAAGAAGAATGACAATAAATATTAATGGGGGTGGTGTCACCACAAGATGAGGAACTATATTGAAGGGTCAGCACAGTTGGCTGAGAACCATTGCAATACAGTGTAGTTACCAATACCCATGAAACACAATGACAATAAATTCCAGTGGACTGATTGCTACAACCATTGTCCTAAAGCATCCAGCAAAGCTAAGAACACGTATTCAGAACTGGTGATTCCAACACATTCCACTCGGCAAATGTTGGTCAGAATTAAGACTCTGAGCAGACCTTTTCTTGGGTAATTAGGATTCTATTGCAGTCACTTCAAGTGAGAGACTTCAGGAAGATGGTTGAGAAGAATTCCAATAAAAAACAGTGAAGTTACTGAGCTTAGCATCTTTTCTAACAATTTTGGCAGCAGAGCTTAAGAAACAGGGAGGCAGCTGAAGGAGACAGGAAGAGAGGTTTTTAATGGAAGCTAATGTGCTAGGGGTGTGAAACAGTAGAAACGTGTAAAATCCTTTGTTTGACCCTCAGTATTAAAAAAATTTCTTTAGAGAGGAGCTACTTAAACATTAAGCTGAATATGAGCTTGAAAATTTGAGATTCCTATGAAGAAGATGGGAAGAAATGAGATTAGAAAGACAACCCAAAGATTATCTTGGAAAGATAAGAGGCTCCTCAACTTCCCTTGAGATAGGAAGGTAGGAGGGATGTTCAATAAATCAGTAAGATGCCAAGGGTGAAGGAGTTGAGGGGTTCATCTTAGGCTGACCCCATCTTCTCACTCAAGATTGCTGATGAAGGGGCCCAAGAACTGAGCACAGAAAGTAGAAAGGCCATTGTGGATCACATGTTTGGAAAAGCTGACTTAGTGAAAGTGGCAAACATCTAACTCAGGATGATTGAAGAAGACTATTTGGACTTAGAATGCAGGCCAGGAAACCAGCCCTGGCAGAAGATGAAAAGGAGGCTGCAAAAGCAAGCCATCCCCAAGACAAAACAAGCAGACTGGCACACCAGCAGGACAGCACTGCCTCCCTTAAGGATTCTTGGCTGAGAAGGCAGTAGACCAAATAGTTTGGATATCACTATTTCCAAGTAGTTAGTCTATCCCAGAAAGACCTCTGATAAACTAAAAGCCACCTTGGCAGGAGGCAGTGCTCTGAATGCGCATGTATGACAAAGGGTTCTTTGTGGCATGAGCAACGGCTTCAGGTAGGAGCTTCTGTGTGAGCTCAAGGAGGAACAGAAACACTGACATTTCCTTTGATTTCCTCACCATTCATAGAGCAAAGTACAGTGAAAAGAGCATGGCTGTGGGGTTCTGGTGGCCCAGGGTTTAGAGTCTGGGCCTGCTCCTCATACTGTGTAGCATTTGGTAAATTGCTGCATCTCTTGGCCTGTGCTTGTAGAATGGAGACAGCAGTGCCTAGCACAGGAGCCTGGCGGAACTGGACTAACAAGACTTTTTTGTTTTTTTTTTTTTAACCTGACGGGATGCTTTGAAACCTCTAATTTTGAAGTGTGGACTAGAGATACTTACGATATCCATGAAGTTCTGTATCTCTATCAGAGATTTAAGTCTGAATGTTAAAAAGTCATGAAATCAGAGAAAAGAATCAGCAGAGACAATTCAGTATAAAAATGGAGAGCCAGGAGACCTCTGGGGTTTCCTTTTGACCCAATCTAAGCCACTTTTGTCCCTATATCATGTTTCACTGAATACTGAAAAAGAGGTTGACAAAAAGGGAACATTTTCACTTGGTAAAAGGAGGAAGCTGGCCCTCCTGAAATCAAGGTGATGGAAAGTCTGGGGAGTTCCTCCCTCAGGAGGGACATGCAAACTATCTAACCTAGGAATATGGAATCTTCTAGAATGACAGCCTTGATCTGGCAAGATGGCTCAGCAGGCAAAGGTGATGAACTGAGTTCAATCCCCAAGATCCACACGGTAGAATCGGGGAACCAAGTCCCTCAAGTTGCCCTTTGACCTCAGCATGTATCACGGAATTCCCCCTTCCACTCACCCATACAAGATACATAAATGTGAAAGAGGGGGAACGCTTAGTTTTAAGTAGAAGTGAGATCCCTTCTACAGAGTTTCCTAAATTAGGCACAAAACTAACAACAGCCTATAATCCCAGCACTTGGGAGGCTGAGGCAGGACATCACAGATTCAAGACGCTATTTGAGTGTGGGGGGAGGGGCAAAGAGCAGCAAGGAACTTGTAATATTTAGTTATTTTGCACAAGTCTTGGTATGTTTCCCAGTCATAAGATGCATAACGATGATATTCTTTGACTTCACAAAAATGCCAGAAGCCCCTTGTTTGTGTAAAGTGCACAGTGCTTCAGCAAAAGAAATAAAAAACATGGAAGTGATGTCAACAGAGCGGTCACAGGGTCCTTCAACCTTCTGGTGCCTGGCCCAGCCTCTACTTCCCCTGCCACTGAGAGCGTAGCCGGTAGCCCTGTGCTGCCATCCATCCCACTCATGGACATTTGCCCCAGGCATTCTCCCCACTCCTTTTCCTGTGCCTTCAAGCTCTCTCTGTAAGGTCACCAGCTCTCCAACGTGCTGTTGCTCTGTCATCTTAAAAATCACACCCTTTTGGGCAGGAAGGTTATAGGAATAAGAAGACTAGAAGGAATGCTCTGCAATGGAGTCTTCTGGGCAGGCCTGAGAAGTTGCACCCATGCACTCTCAACATTTACACTTGCGTGCACAAGCCCTTTGCAAGACCACAGTGGTCAACAGCCCAGCATGGAGGGTGAAGGTCTCACAAGGCCCCACTCTGAGCTGAAGAGCCACAGGCAGTTGATAGCTACTGAAGGAGGGAGAGTCAGTTTTCCTCTCAGAGGAGAACTTCAATAGGTTTGTCCAAGAAGTCAGTCAACATCCATGGACACATGGGAAACACTAATTGGACCCAGCAGGATATATGTCACAAAAATAATTATAAACAGAGAGGGCATGGATTTGAGAGGGAGATATGAGTGGGGACATGGGAAGAAGTGGGAGGGGAGGAGGAATGATGGACATAATGAAAATACACTGTACTTGTGGATGAGATCCCCCCCCCCCCAAAAAAAAAAAAAAAAAAGAAAGAAAAGAGATCCTTGTTTGCTGCTCTTCCGGCACGCTCGGAGTCTGCTTCTGCGCCTGTGCCCTTACACTTGCTCCTCCCTCCACCTGGACTGGATGCTCTCTCGGGCTTTATGATGTCTAGATCCTCCACTTCCTCTCTTTCCCAGGGTAACCATAGCAGGAAAGTTTGTCCTACTTTCTTCCTTTTCTTCTTCTCCCTAATATTTATCAGTATGTATTTTACTTTCTTGTTTATTCATTCTTTTTTTTGTGGATTGTATAAAGGTTCCAAAGGGATGAATAATATTCTCTGGCCCTTGCAAAATGTTATTCTAGAATCTAGCACAATACTTGGCACACACTATTTGTTGAATGATTGAATGAATTACTATTACTTCAATGTATTTGGACTGTGGAAGACATTGTCACCTTATTTTTCTAAAAGGTATTTGGAGGTGGTAGAAATCTACTCTTTAAACTTATTCCAGACTTGGGGAATGTACCACCCAGTAATAACTTTACCCACTGTGATCAAGAGTGAAATGGTTGGGAGCAGCTTTTTTTTTTTTTTTTTTTT
>NW_026590062.1:25423143-25524628 GCF_907164565.1 Psammomys obesus | reverse complement strand
AAAAAAAAAAAAGAAAAAGATTTTTCTAAGGATAATGCTTGTTTGAAATTATGGACCTGAATATTAGCAATCGTTTTTATCAATATTTTAAAAATATCAATTTTATTAGTGCATTAGTCGGGGTTCTCTGCAGGGACAGCACTCATAGAATGAGTATGTAATCCAAGGGGGTTCCTTGGGTCAGCGTGCACGATGCGGCCTGAGTAGCCCAGCAGTGGCTGAGCCTCAGCAGAGAGGCAGAGTGGCAGTTGCTCAGCCAGTGAGAAGCTGAAGGCCTGGGAGCTTCCGGGCCTCAGTCTATGAGGGAAACCTGAAGAAGTTGGTTCTGGTATCAGGAAAGGGACACAGCAGTGGTGGCGACAGGATAGGTGAACCTGCCAGCAAGAGTAAGGGCGGGCAGGCAAATAGCACAGCTCCTCTTCCACTTACATCACGGTGGGTCTTTCCTCTTTGAGGTAGTCTGACCAAGGAAACCCCGCCAAGAGTGCCCAGGTGCTTGCCTTTTAGTTGATTCCTGATCCAGGCAACCAACATTAGCCATCACAATTATGTCCTCTGCAACCTAGTCTCATAAATACAAGAATGTCATTAAAAATTTTAAAAATGCTTATCCTGTGTGTGTTCGGGCAGACATGCTGGGGTGTATGTGTGGAGGTCAGGAGACAACGTCGCCGGGAATCAGTTCTCTCCTTCAGCCATGAGGGTGCCGGGATTGAGTCTGTCATCAGGCTTGGCAGCAAGTGTGCTCACTTGCAGAGACTGCTTATTTGCCCCGAGTGCCATCTAAGCACAGCAAGCAAGGTTGAAACTATGTAGCATCTAGTTCTCTTCAGTCAGATAAATGAGACCTCTGGAAATAGGTCTTACCTGGTCTTTAAGTCTCTTCCTGTTTATTGCTTGGTCTGTGATGCTGAGCCCAGGGCCCCATCCATTGTAGGTGCACACCTGCCCTTGTGCACCCCAGAGCTGGTGTCTTCATTTTATGTTGAATTTTTTCAGCATGCCCAAATTCTACACGTGGAGCGGGACAACTTTTCACAAGGTAAATACCTGTTTACGAAACACCCTGTTGGAGCCCCACAGATCCTGCCCCTCCCCCCGGCTGGCTGCTGTCCAACCCACGCAGTAACTGGGCAACCACCACCCACCCTGAGACAGCAGGTGGCTTCTGCTCTTTTTATAAATGGGATCCACGGGGTCTGCTTTTCCATTTCTGATTTCTTTCATGTAGTACCATATTTGTAAACAAAATACTCTTATATTGGATATGTTAGTTTGTTTATTGCTATTTAATATTCTGTGTGGATATTATTCTAATAAATAATGTGTCTCAAAGTTTTGATAGCACTAAAATCCCAGTCAAATTTCTGGTATCTGATATTTGGTGCTTTAAAAGCTAGTTTACTTTAGAATGTAAAGTCAAAATAAATATATAATCATAGCTACCAATATTTATTTTTATAGCCTGCAACAATTTAAAAATCTAGCTTTTGCTTCAAGTGAAAATCTATTTTCATTTGGAAAATTGGTAAACTTGCTAAAATAGCAATAATTTTATAGAACTGAATATTCCAGGAAGAACTCTAATTTTTATGCTACTCTTACACTACTGTAGTATGTTGCGTTCCTCTGAAAGACGCTTTGACTACTCACTGGCACCCGTGTGCCGTGTTTCCTTTCGTTTCCACACTTGTGAAAACCCCTGCTCGACTAGGAGGCAGGGTGGTATGGCGCGGTGTGGGTAACCTGACGGGGCTCGTGGCTCTGCTCCTTGCTGGCCGTGAGGCCAGGGCCAGGTGTCTAAGCATATCTTCCCAGAGTTGCTGGTGGGCGTCAGGCAGGACGGACAGTACATGCGCTCCTGCTGGGTAGGCAAGGGCCCGGTGAAGACATGGAGGAATCAGACCTCTGTCAGGCACGCTGAGCACCTACAGCAGTGTCCTGAACCACGCAGTCAGTCATTGAGAGGACTCAGGACGGCCCTTTTTGTGATTGTGTACACCACAGTGAGGGGTGTTGCTTTGTAAATTGACTTTTGATATGGGGTCAGTCTGACTTTGGTTTGGCTTAAGAAGGGCTGGTCTCAGTTCTCTGAGCCTCTGTCTTCCCAGCATTGTCAGCAGATAACAGGACCAGTGTCCCTGACCCCAGGATGACGTGGTGAGAGGCCTGTGTGGGGGAGAACAGGCTGGAGCGAATATCGATTCTTTTCTGCTGTGTAAGTTAGAGGATGCTCCCTCATCCCTGCACTCAGTCTATTATCTGATCTGACAAGGATGGATTCGTCTTCCCCAGCTGTAGCAGCAGTTACTAATTTCATAGAATGAAAGGCTAGGCTAAATAAAGGAGTAGCAGAAAGAGCAGCAGAAATTAATGGGGGAAAATGTTTCCTTAAAGTCTGATTGTGGAAAAGGAGCTACAGGTAAACAGCAGTCCTGTTCAACAGATTGGATCTAAGTGAGCACAGCACACAACAGCCAACACCTGAAGACAGCTGCAGGGGCTCAGGTTTGCAGGTTAAAGAAAATACACACATACGTACGTACATACATACGTACATACATACCTGGAATTCATCCCAAATTGGTATTTTTAAAATCTTATTAACCTGGCATTTAGAATACACATTTATTAGTAGCATTTTCAGTTCAGAAATACTCATTAGGTTAATATGAAATTCTAATGGAAACTAAGCCGTTTTTGTCAAATGGAGACAGAGGCTTACCTGGGCAGCCACAAGACATTGAGCCTGGGAACGGCTGTACATACCAAATCCACGGATGCCCTGCTGCCTTGAATAAAATTGAGTAGCATGACAGAAACCACACACATCCACCCAAACATCTGACTCATGTCTAGCTTAAAGACCCTAATGCGATGTAAAGGCCGTGTAGGTAATTGTTATGGTGCAGGCTTCACCTCATTTCTGTACATGTGTTGTACTCGACATATGGCAAATGCAAATTGTGCTCTTTCCCCCCGAAAATTCCACCCCGATTTGTGTTGCCCATATTCTCATTGGAGCATGGCCGAACTCCTGGTGGCCAGCCCCTTAAAGAGAACAGAGTCCTGAGTCCTTCCCCAAGCAACTCCCACCCCAGCCATCTTCAGCTGTGAAGAGCTGCACTTCAGCCTGTTTGTCACAATTTTTAAGGAGTCTCTTCAATGGCTTCTTGTCTGGACTGTTTCTCTTTTCCGGGTGTGGGCTTGGGGGATTGTCACAGAAGCCCTCAGCATCTCATTCTTAATTATGAGTCTGAAGTCAACAGCACCACCGAAAAAGAAGCTTTCTTGCCCATAACAGCCAGCCGTAGCATGGATCTTGTTCTTCCCCATGGTTTCCCGTGCAGTGTGGTTCACCGACATTAGTGGGAGCACAGACATCAGTATGTCCCCACCCCCATCCACCCTGGTGGCAGCATGGACGGTGAGCATCAGCATGGCCTCCGGCAGCAGCATGGACTGTGGACATCATCGTGGCCTCCAGCAGCAGCACAAACCATGGACATCAGAGGGCATCTGGCAGCAATCTGGATCACAGGCACCAGTGGTCTCTGGCAGCAGTAGGGACCATGGAAGTTTTCCAAGGAGGCTTAATCCAGAAAATACACCATTCTTCATTTTGATATCGTGTTGTTGCTCAGAGCCAATGTGATCTCCTGGGGCTGGGCAGCACATTAGTGGGGGCTGGGCAGAGCCTTCGAGAGCCCCAGGCTACTACACTTCACCCTGCTGGCCCTATGCAGCAAGGACATGCTCCTTTTTCTACTGCGGCTGCTCTCCCAAGTCTCTAGTTCTGCCTCTGTGTTCCGCCATCTTCCCCACCTCTCCCTCTCACACTCACCTATCAGTGGCATGCAAACTGCTGTGTGTCTGTCTGTGTATTTATTATTTTGCTTAAACAGCTTTACATGCAAATACTCTTTGCAACGACTCTTCGGTATGGCTCAGGGTTTCTGGTTTCTGAAGCTCCATAAATACTGGATTATCACCAAGACTCACCTCAGCTGCCCTGTTGTCCAGAGCCAGGGTGTGCTAGGCCGCTGCCCAGCTCCTACCCTTAGCCTTGGCTCGCCAGGCACAGCCATCTTGCCTGCAGCCCAAGGGCAGCAAGAAGGCCAGTGCTGCGGTCCTGTGACCTCTTTCCCCAGAGCAGTATGAGAGTAGCAACAGCTCTGCCATCTTTTTTTTTTTTTTAAATGCCATGAGAACACTTTTTAAAAGTCCATAAGACCTGCCCTTTTTTAATGTTTTTGCCTCCTCCTCTGCATCATCTCTTCCTCTGCAGCCTCCTTTTCCCTGAAAGCCTCCTCTCCCCTTACAGCGTCAGTGTGTCCTGTAGGCTCCTCAAGAGAGTTCAAGAGCCTGTGGGTGCCAGCAGCGGATGCCATATTGAGTCCTCAGCTCTCACGGTTGTTAGGCTTACTGAGCCACAGCTGGCCGAATGTCCAGATGCAGAAGGCTGGCTGTGTAATTTGCCCTTGGTTTTGGTGACAGTTTTCCAGAGGTTACCTAGGAAAGATCCTGGTTCTTCATGTTCATTCTTTCAGTATGAATGCTGAAGTCAGAATTCCAGAACCTATCTTAAACCTCTTGGCAGGACGAAATCTTTGGATGTTTCTGTCAGCTTTTATCTTGTTGGGGTCTTGACTTGGTTTGAGCTGATAAGTTCTCCCACCTTTAAAAACTGAAGTAGTAATGGAGTGTAAGTCTAGGAACCTGTATGTAGCCCCCATGAACTGCAGCTTTTTATTGCCTGGAAATTGGAGCTCCTTCTCCAAGCTCCCACTCCTACGCCATCCTGGGGGCAGCATTCGCGAGTGTGTGTCTGCACATCTTTGTACTAGAAAACCGTGTTTTTTACCTTAGCATCTGGCCCCAGATGTGCTTCTTGCCTTCGGGCACAGTTCCATCTCCGCTTGCTAATAATCTGAGCGGGAACATGGCGGCATACTTGCTGTTTTTATCCTTTCATCCCCAGGGAATCCCAAGGCTCTGCACCCTGTACTTGACACCCTCATGCTCTCAGGTGGCTGGGTTTGTTGTGGTTTGTGGACGAATGAGCGGAACCCCCACAGTTTCCCCTGACTCTGAGCCAGTCTGCTCATGCGGGTGTGTTTGTAAAGTAACAGGGAGCACTTCTTCACGGAACTGGGCTCTGCTCAGGGACGTCCCTTTATCCAGCTGTGATCTTAACCACCATGCAGCCTTTCGCCGCGTGGTGCTTCTGACCTCTTCCCCCCACAGCACCCCACTTCCCTGCACCTGCACTCAGTCCGTGGGGAGCTGTAAGGGGTTATGTATATAAAATCCTGTTCTTGGTGTAGGAGAATATGAGAATGTAACAGTGCTGTTGCTGTTGCTGGAACTCAAGAGCCAGCTGTGTGGAATTAAAACTTGCATCTTTTACTAAGTGCAGGGATGACCCTAATGAGTGCAGCAGAATTCACTGCCTTCTGATGGGAGTTTAATCTAAAACTGCCAACCGGTTGCTCGTTAGTTTAATGCTTTTCCTTGGCACGTGTCTGCAGCTTTTAGTAAAATGTTTTTAGGCATCTATGAAAGTGGAAGGCTGCAGACAAGCCAGAGATAAATAAGCCTGGAGAGTGAATAGCAGATGTGCTTACTGGTGCTTGTCATTGTTCTTATATTTGCCTCGTACCACTTCCCTGTCCTCACTTTTTTTGGTAGAGATGTTGGTGCAAAGAGGGCACCACAGTGATGCCCCCTTCCTCGTGTCCATGTCTCAGTTATCTTTGCACCCTTCTGCTGTATTCGCTTCTCCCTTTACAACTGGCTTGAGGCTGAAGCAGTTTTCCCCAGCATCGGTTCACGACAGCACGCCTGAAGCACGTGACCACCACAACAGCTGTGAAGCGGCCCTTCTCTGTGAAGGGCTAAGCAGCAACCCAGCTCAAGACTGGCAGAGGCCCAGGAGATGGTTTTGGTCAGACAAATTGGCACTAGTGACACAGGTGGAGATGGCAGTCCTCCAAACACGGTCACGTTCTCAATTAAAAGCCTATGCACAGTTCACGAGAAGAAACCTCCACCTTTGCCGCCTTAAATTATGCTCAGCCCGGCCTTGGCTTTGGAGGCCGTTCAGGGTAGAACCTTTGGTAGTTTAGATGTGGCTCAAATGTCAGAGGCCTGATGGAGCTTGATCAGTCTCCTGGGTGTTTGGGATCCTATTCTCAAGGCCAGTGTCTGTGAGCATCGTGGGTGTCTGTCACCTGCGACTGGCAGGTGACACTGGATAGTTCTGGCCACATGGCAGCTCCTATCTCCTCTGGAATACCAGTGGTAGAACACAGCTTCCATTCAACTTTACAGTGCTCACGTGACTCCTCGGGTGGAACTGGGGCCACGGTGTTGCCTGTGTTAACAGGTGAATACAGTAGATGACAGAAACGTCTTCCAGGATTGGGGAAGTTGCATCAATAGGATTACTGTCAAGTGATATAATAGGCCATAGAGGATAGATTATGCAAGAATGATTTCCCTCCTTAGAACAGGTGTTCCTTGGAAAGCGTGCTAGTCACCATTTGTATATCATCACCCCGGAGATAATCCCTGCAGCCTGTGTGTTCTGATTTCTGAGAAGCAACTAACAGGCCTATTTTTACTGAGCAGTTTGAGCCACCAGATAATATTCTTTATATTCCTTCTGTTGCTCACATGTTTGTGCTTTGTTTATATACACACACATATATGTACATATATGTTTATATATACACACACATATATGTATATATATGTTTTTCTTTACCCTCATGCCATGGAGATTCTTTCTTTCTTTCTCTCTTTCTTTCTTTCTTTTTCTTTCTTTCTTTCTTTCTTTCTTTCTTTCTTTCTTTCTTTCTCTCTCTCTCTCTCTCCCTCCCTCCCTCTCTCCCTTCCTCCCTCCCTCCCTCCCTCCTTCCCTCCCCCGGTTTCTAATACTGTCTTTTAATAAGTCTTAAGATTTTGCTTTTCACAGACAGGACTTTAAACATCTGGGTTCTCTTCGGCACAGGCAGTAAGCTGTAGGAAGATTCTGATTTCGCGTACGTTAGTAGGCTCTCTGTCTTGTGTTAGCGTGTAACACTTCCTTTCATGTACAAAATTACTGCAGATATGGGGACCCACATGCATAGTGCTTTTCCTGCCTGTGGGTCTGTTCTCATTGACTCAGCGCCACACTGCTGTAACTGCTCGCTGGTGTGAGCAGTCTTTAGCTCTGGGGAGGTGTTTCTTTCAGAGCCCTTGATAGTTCTTGCTTTCTTTTCCTCTGTGTGAATTTTGAGATCAAGTTGGCAGACGCCATCAGAAGACACTTTGAAATTCTGGTAAGAGTTGCATGTCCTTGGTAGATTAATTGGGTTAAGTATTGTCTAATATTGAATCTGCCTCTGTTTCAGCATCATCTTCACGTAAATTATTTTTCATGATGCAATGTGGTTTCCTTCCAACACTTCAAAATTTAGCCTTAGGTTACTAAAGGTTTCAGTAGCTGACAGTACTCCTGTGTTTAGTGTTTCTGTTGGCAAAGGGAATGCCATTTCTGCATGTGTGTGTGTCTGTGTGTATGTATGTGTATGTATATAGGTGTGTATATATACAGCTACTGATTCCTTTTTACTCCTATTTTTCTCAAATAGGCAGAAATTGTCTTTACATTCTGGATTTGCTGTGTTATAGATAATACCAATTGGTTTTCATTAAGTGGAATATTTCATTTAATCATTCTGGTCTATAAATTCCATTACTTTTTATACCTAATATCATGTACACTTTTGCCTTTTGCTAACTTTGTTTTTTACTTATTTTCAGAGGTAGATTTTTACTTCATTCTTTTTATTTTTATATATTAAATTTTACTGATTTCTTCCCTTATCTCTTCCTGCAGTCATTCTCTAAGCAAACATAATTTTGTTACTGTCATGTGTGAGAGCCAGAAGTATCTGTGTTGCTACCCACAGTCTTTCTCATGAGAGTGGTCACGTGATATGGTTGAGTCATCTGGAGCATCTGTCCTGGGTGTCTCTACATACCCATGTTTGGAAACTGAACACAGCCCTTCTGCCTCTTCCCTGATGGTTATTCACGTCTGTTTCTGTTTATGTAGGAGTCATTTTAGCTGGGTCGTCTTGTTCTTCTAACATTGTGGCTTAAGCACAGTTCAGCGAAAGAACTCAGGACCGTGCGACTGGACAAGCCCTGCTGATTGTGGATGGTAGAGTCCCCAGCTGAATTCAGAGCCATCACTGCTGGGAGGACTAAAAAGGGGACTTTCTGTAGGATAGTACACTTACAGAGTCTACCCTGTGCTTCCGTCTGTCCATTTCTCAGCCCTGAACTGAGCAGCAGTGAACTAATGTTTCTAACTACTGAGTTGGGTGGAGCCTCCCACAAATAGCCATACTGGCCGCTGCTCCAGGATTCAGGGGCTGAGCTGGCCTGCAGGTCCTGCCTAGGCTTGCTGACCTTCACCTCTGAAGGGACTCTGTCTTGTGGGGGTGGCAGCACCAAGTAGACTCAGCTGGTAGATAAGAGTCAGTATCAGGCTGCTCTTTCCTGGCCAAGTGATAACGCTGAACTTTGTTAGATAGAGAGTGGACTGTTGAAGTGGGAATTGTAACTCTCAGTCCAAGCATTGCATGCTTGGTAATCTAGGCCACAATGGATCTTCCAAAATTGTTACCCACTGTGTTACTGTTCCTTGAAGAAAACAAAACAAAACGAAAGAGAAAACTGTATTCTACCAGCCTGCCTTTGCTGCCTCCACCGTGCTACCATAAGGACAGCCAGCACACAGTCCTTCATCTGCTCGGAGTTAGGCCAGAGGTGCTTTGTGTATTTACTGATTTTCCTGTACTTCAGGAAATTAGGACTTTCATCATTTTCACCCTCTGGCAGAGGAATCTAGAGGCACAGAGTTGCCTTCACAAGGCCAAGTAGCTGGTGAGAAGTAGAGGAAAGACTCAAAACTGAGTCCTGATGCCATCTGCCTCTAGAGTGACCACAGTCTTCTGTCTCCACACAGGTAGCAGAAGTGTTGCTAAGAACTGGGATTGATGCCCCACAAGGAAAGAAACTATATGAAAAGGCGGAGAAATAAACAGTAGACACTCTGGTCAGCCAAAAAAAAAAAAAAAACCACACAGCTGTGCTTCGAGATGCTGGGTGTTGTAGGATTCAGTTGTAGGATTCTCTGATAGGGAGGGACCAGTTTTCAGTTGGGGCAAAGGTGCTGCTCTGAGTAGCTGGCTTTTTGAGGCTCAGGTCCCTGATCACTTTTGATACCACAGTGGGCCTTGGGAGACCTCACTGTTCCTCACTAACTTACCTCTGAATTCAAGTTCATGGCTTGGCTTACTCATTTAGCCTGGTCTGGAAACCATTATTGGTTATTGTTATTCAGTAAATCCACAAAGATGTCACAAATTTGTTTATACTTCATAGACTTTGTTTTCATAAAAAAGAAGAGACATACATAGACATCATTATATTAAACTAGACATAAAATACAATTAAAACAGTGTAAAGCTTTAGCCTTTAACTGTGAACCCAAGAAAGAAGACTGGCCTGGCCTGCGGGTTTGCCTGCTGCTGTATGGCATCAGAAATGATCCCCTGTGTGTGGTGAGAGGCCTGTAAAGAGCACAGCTGTAGACAGAGACAGAGGACAGTGATGGCTTTGTTGTGTGGTTTCCTGTAAAAGTGTTATTTTGGAAGAATGTAGGAGATGGAGAGATACTGGTGACATCATTTTTTTTTTCCTTTAAAATAGGCCTCAAGCCACTTTCCACCCAGCACAAGGTAGTTGTTTATTCTAGAGTCCTGGATAACAGTGCACAGAACAGTAACAGTTATTTAGGAAGGGCCTGGTGACTTGAGAAGGGGAAGCCATGCACTCCATCTGAACCTCCTGCTCCTGTGCAGAGTGAATCTCACGTGTCCAGCCACCATTTTCAAAGGGCCCCCATACAGATGTTAATTTTGAAGGAAAAAAAAAAAGTTTTCTTCCATGATTTGATTTGAGTTGTATTGTCAGGTTCCACCTAAAACCATTCTTTGTATTGACCGAAGGTATGACGAATCATTGGTTTCGCAGTACCAAGGTCCTCTCCCAGGGTCGCTTAGTTCAGTTTGGTAGTAGGGTGTAACTGGGGATATTTAGTTTTAGTTAGTTGTCTATTTGTGGAGTTGAGAATTGAACCCAGACCCTCACGCATACTTGGCAAGTGCTCTGTCACTGAGCGAACATCAAGGGATGTTTAACCAGGAATCCAATTGGCAAATAGTTTACAGTAATCCCATCTGCAGACAGTCAGTTCATATTCTTTTTTTCCACAAAGGCTAAAGTAATTTAAAAAAAAAAAATGGAAGAGGCTTGTTAAGTCCAGTCGCTGGCTGGATAAGACCAGCAATAACTCAGTGGACAAAGAGGTGTCAACCTCGGAGGTGCTCGGCACTGTTCTGGCACTTAGCATTTGCCTTGTTTATTCTGACAACCACACACTCAGATGAAGCAGCCAGGGTCTCTGACATGATATCATGGCATGCTATGACTCCACAGCTGAATTGTCTTAAAGTGACCCACCTGAGGTCCTAGAAGATGTTGTTAATTATATTTTTCAAAAAATGTTTTTTTAAAAAAATTCATACAATATATTTTGAGCATATTCTTCCCCTTCCCCAAGTTCCCCCAGATCCTCACCACCTCCCTACCAACCCAGCTTCATGTTTCTCTTTGTCTCTTGAGACTCTTTAAATCTTGGAGGCAGGGGAGAGAACAAGAGAACCAGCAAAACAAAAGCACCAAACCATAACAACAACAAAACTGACGAAAAGCTGGAGGCCATTTTGTGTTGATATCTACTCCTGGGCATGGGGCTTTCCCTGGACACTCCACTGGAGAAAACAGATTTTCCCTCTCCCAGCAACTGTCAATTGCAGATTGCTCATAGAAGATACATTTTTAATAAAGACACACATGCCTTGTTACTGAACAGCAGTGGAGATGATTGTGCAATACTTGTAAAAAGTATGTAGTACATTCTGTGTTTTGGCTTTTTAAGTGTTTTGGAAAATTGCTTCAAATACAATCTCTGTTCTCTGGCTGCTGGTTGATTCTCTGCTGGTTTGCCGTAGTTTTCAGGTGCTCTCTTAACCTCCCTTAGGTTAGACATGGTTCACTCCTCGGCGCCTTGTTGGTGCCGTGTTTATGGTGACAGCGCTGTGTTCTATCGGCTTTGTGTCCCTGCAGCCCTTCACCTGTTTGTTTTGGGCAGAACTTGCTCTCTAGGTCCCTCACAGCCAGCATCCTGTTTGCTTTGTCCTAAGTGTTTAGTGACACCTGGAAGGACTGTGGCCCCGTGGGACCTGGCCTTAGGTGTAGGAAGAGAGTGGAGGGAGGACAGCAGGTCACTTGGGTCCTGTCACCTGCTGTGCTCCAGCAGAAAATGCACATCACCATCTTCACACTACTGACAATAGTGTGTACCCCTGAATCTCTCCAGTCAGAAATAGACAAATCCATCATGGGCAGAACTTTATGGGACCTGTACTCTGGACCCTTCAGAAAGGTGTGTCACAGCCACACATTGTAGGGTCCCTGCCATCTCAGCACTCAGGTGGCTGGGTCAGGGGCGTCTTGAGTTTGAGACCATTGTTAGCTATCCAAGACTCTGTTTCAGAAAAGACATCAGAAAAGACCAAGTTGTTAAATTAAGGTAGAAGCTGGGTTAGCTGATTTCTATTAAAGGAGGTTAAAGAGATGGGGAAGCCAAATGGCACTTTCTCTTACTCCCTAGACCTGGAATTAAAAAAAAAAAAAAAAAAAAAAGCTATTGCGGTGCATTTCTCAAACAGTAAAGTTGGAATAAAAAGAAATGACAGCCATTGTTTGAAGGTTGGTTTCACAGGTGTTACGATGGCGTTGTGATGATGTAAGAAATCTCTGAACCACTCTAAAACAGACACGCACATGTAAACAAATACATATCTGTACATATGTAAGACAGCGTGAACATACGTACATGCATAGGTGAGATGTAGATGTGATACGTGTAGGTACATACCGTCTGTAGCTCTGAGTGTCTTTCTGGGGTTATTTACTATGAACACACTCATGCTCGTTTCTCACAGCTGAACAACTGAAGGACAAAGCAGTGATGAGCAGTGTGATGAGGCAGTTAGACCATGGTGTTTATGAGGCCGTCTGTGCTGTAATTTGCTTACCAAAGATGTACCGAGGTCCTCTTACGGTAGCCTGGTGCTTTTGAGCAAGAGGAATACAGCTGTCATCCTGGTCAGCCTTGTGGCATCTCATACACGTTATCACACTGCTGTTTTGGAGCAAGGTTATGGCTTTTCCCCACTCGAAGCAAAAGAGAAAACCAGCCTCAGCAGACAGTGCATTTTCAGCTGAATCTCTTGAAGAAGAATTTGCATTCCATGTGTCTAATTGGGGTACTGCACAGAGAAGGAAGATAGCAGGGAAGGAGGACTCCCTTGGCAAGGGTTTGTAACACAGCAGGACAGAGCTGAACTGGGTGCTGTCCACTAGGTCCTAGGCAGGTACTGGCAACCAAGGCATGGGCTGTCTGATTGAGAAAGTCACATTGATGGCTGCTTTGAAACTGTGATAATAATTGGGGTACAGAGTGGTGAATATAACAGGTGGATTAGATGTTGTGCAGACATGGGGGTGGGATGTAATGTTGTAGACTGAGTTGGTGGCCGTGAAAATAGAGCGTAGAGGACAACGTAGAGTGACCTTCAGTAGATCAATCCAGATGCTTTGATCTCTTCTCCACTGCTTTGGATACACAGTAAGGGAGAATGAGGCTAGCCTGGCAACCACGCTCTTGACTTGAAGAATTAAGGGTGTCATGGGAGGCTCAGGGCCTCACAGTTCCTGGAAAGAAGAGATGAGATGAGTGAGTTCAGGAGTTGCTGAGTTGAAGGTATTTGTGAGCCCGACAAGTACTGTGCTCAGGAGGTGGTAAGATGCGTGCAGCTGCCGCTGGAGAGGGAGCCTGTGCACTGTGAGGAAGTTTGAGGTGTACACATGGTGTGTGGAGAAGTAGGGAGAGAGCCCTGGCAGCTTTTATCTGTTCAGGAGAAAAAGAGAGATGTGTTTAAGGGCTCTGAGCCCACGGAATAAGAGAACTTGGTGCTTCAAGCGAGGCTAGCAGTTGGCAGCCAAGTTAAAGAGGGGTTGGTCATACAGACTTCAATACAGAAAAGTCTCAAACATCCTTGAATCTCAGAGAACCTGAGCCAGTAGAGAGAGCCAGGGGTTGATAGTATAGGGATGAGGATTAGGCTGGGCAATCCCACAGAAGCCAGGAGTGGCTGGAGTCCACCAGGACTGGCGAAGGAAGCATAAAATTCCCTCCATCCCTCCCTCCCCTCTCTGTCTCTGTCTCTGTCTCTGTCTCTCTCTCTCTCTCTCTGTCTCTCGCAGAAGAAAGGCAGAGGAAAGCTCAGGGCACTTGGGTGAAGGCTGTGACTCAAAAGAAAATGAAAAGGAATATTTAAGAAAGTAAAACTTTCTTATTTTATTGATTTTCAATGTGGATGAAGTGCGCTCCCTGGGCCGGGGGCATTGACATAATGAATGCTGTTGCTGAGCACAGCACCAGTCCAGGAGGATCTGTCAAGGCCTCTGATGACCTTGCAGAGAACCGCTGGCTAGAGGCCCGTACTTGCTGGGTGCCAGATCTTGGCCTAGAAAATAGTTGGGAGGGGGAACCATTAGGTAAATGCAGTTGGAATAAAAGTTTGCTATGTCATAGATGTTTAAGGGGTGATTGGAGAGTCAGAGGTTCTTGTGAGGAACTCAGTAAGCATTGTTTAGAGGATGCAGATACCTGCCGCACAGTGGTCAGCTTTCAAGCAGTGCCCCCTGCAGAAGGAAGAAGGGCCATTCACAAGCTCACCGCACGCTTCATGCACTAGTACCTGTAGAGGGAGGAAGGTGACCTGGTTAGAAGTCATGATGGCCTTGAGAACTTGCTCATGTGCTCAGATTGCTTTCCTACACTGCTGCAAAACAAATCAGCTGTGACTTGTTACCAGGACTAATGAAAGAAAACCAGAAAATCCCATCAGGATGTGGGGTTACATACCACCCTGGTCTCCATTCAAGGAAAAGGGCTTCAGTTACTCTACAACAGTGGGTCTCAACCTGGGGACAAAAACCCCTTTGGGGCTGCAGAGCAGATGTCCAGCATATCAGGCATTTACATTATGCTTCGAAGCAGTAGCAAAGTTACAGTTATGCGTAACAACAAGATAATTTTATGATTGGGGTCGCCAGCACATGAGGAACTGTGGCGAAAGGTTGCAGCCTTAGGAAGGTCGAGAGCCACTGCTCTAGATGGATGAAAACCTTGCAGCAGTCTCTTCCCCAGGTGGATCGTGGTGTGTAAACGTTCTGAGAGTTCCCTTGCAGTTGAACCTCATTGCTCTGGTCCCACTGCATACTGTGGTATTGTCCGTTAGAGCGCCGTAGCTGGCTGTGAGCTACGCTGGCATGTATCTTTATTTCCAGAATTTCCTTCCTCGGAAATGCAATCAGAGTGGTTTCACTTGAGGTGTCTTAACACAACAGGAGAAGCTGCATGTTTTCGTCAGCCTGGCAGTCCTGATGTCAGGCCTTTCATCAGTCCACTGTTGTGGCTCCCTCAGCCGTGGCTCTCACATGCTGCCCGTTAGCTTTTGCTGGGGAACTCTCTCTGTTTTCCGAATCTCCAGATCTCTGCCGCTTCTTTTATTAAAATCCTCTCCATTATCCTCAGAGGGGTTGGCGGCATGGCATGTGAGGCCTACTCCTGCTCCTGAAGGCAGTTTGGCTGGGCCTCATCAAAATACGCTCAACAAGTTGTCAGATAAGGGCCCTTGATTTCCAGTGGCCGCATGGCTGTTGAGTTGCAGGTCTGCAGTGTAATTCTGGGGAGAAGGCAGAAATTAATAACAAAGATTACTACCCAAGAGCAGAGACTCATGGTCTGTTTGACTTCTCGCTCCCCTGAGACACATGCTGAGATTATTGTCCTAATAGAAAATATGTTCTGCATGCATGCTGGCAAGGCTAGCAGAGCAAAGAAAATTACTGAATAATCTCTACATAAGCCAGAGCATTCTTGTAATTATCGTCCTGCCACAATCCAAACAGCTTCCCTATTGACTTCTGTGTTTTGGTGTTATGCTAAGAACTTTATATACATGATCTCATTTAACCTGTTTAACAGATATGTTGAATATCTATTATGTACTAAGTATTATAGGAGGTACTGGATATGTTTTGTTCAGTGTCCCTTAGGGATTTATCAATTAGTAAGAAGTTCCAGTAGGCAATCAGCCCTATTGGAAGCTGGTATCCTCGGTATGTGAGGAACAGGAACCAATTTTGCTGGTGGGTACATTTTCTGTTAGTAGATTGTGTTTATGCAGAAACTCAGGCTCACACTGTAGCTAAATCACAGTTAGATCTAGTTCAAGTGTGGAACATGGATAGTGAAGTTGCAAGTTAGACTAGAGCCCTATCACCGTGTCAGGGGTTCAGTATCAGCTAAAGACTAAAAGTACTTAGAACCGTCAACATAGCTGAGAATTGTCTGTGTGGCCAGAAGGGAGCAAGGCCTACATTGGCAGAGACCACTAAAACAGAGTAAGAACTCTAACCAGTAGTGCCCCTGGGTACTTTGGCTTTCTGAGGACCATGACATCATGCCTTCCGTCTATATGGACGCTGGAATTTTTTTTTTTTCAACTGACAGTCATTTAGGAGCTGTCAGGTATTCAGACAGAGGCCCAGAAGGCAAAGACAAAGCCATTCTTATCTAGACGCACAGGCAGTAAAAGCCAGGCAGGCACTTCTTGCATGTCAGACATGGTGGCCAAGTCCAGAGAACTGTGCTGTCAAGGCACATCAGCAAGAGTGATGGAAGGAGCTCTCACAGCATAGGGATCAGTCTGGTGAGCACAGAGCAAATCCTTGAGTTCAGGTACAGGAGAGGGGGGCTCTGAAGAGCCCTTATAAACCCCACTCAGTTCACAGGTGCAGTGACAGTAGCCCTGAAAACACCTGGCCTCCAGCCAGGTAGGTAGAGAGGGCTTTCCAAAGAGGCACATCAAAGATGAGTTTGAGAGGGAGAAAATGTGGGGCAGGGGAAGTGATAGCTCACATAGGCATAGACAAATCCACTTTAAGAATTAAAAGTATTTCCATTCGACTGTAAGCTGGAAGAGATGGAACACCACTAGGATATGATTGCATTTTGCTACTGTTGACATTTGCACTAATTTTCAAAAGCAGTAGTGGGCAGAACTGGCATTTTAGCATGAATCAGTGCTGAAATCAAAGCTGAAGTCATTTTGCTCTTCACTGCCACAAAATACTTGCAGTTTTGAAAATTCAGTTTCACTCGTTAAAGCAGCAAACATTTCTTTAAAATTAAACTTTTCCCATGGACTTTACGTTTGTCATGATGAAGTGAGAAGTGTGTATATAGAACTTGTGTCATACCAAAACGTAATAGTTCTAGGAAAAGCATTTCTGCAGATTTTTGCTAACTGATCGTTTTCTTGGTAAAGTGTTTTACCTTAGGAACATATATATGCTTTTGCCGCTTGGCTGCTTGGCAGCCATTTTCTGAAAGGAGTCAGTAGAAAGTGTTTGATTATCAAGTTTTCATGCAAAGTTAGAATGTTAGAAAAGTTGTGTCTGCTACTACGACTCGACAGTTCCAGTGCTTAAGATTGTTTCCTGGCCAGGAAGATGTCTGTGTGCTTAAAAATGCTTCCCTTGCAGAGGACCTGAGTTTGGGTCCTAGCACCCATATGTGGCAAACCTGTAATTCTCTTCTGGCCTCCACAGGCACCCACATTGACACATATATGCAAATGATAAATACACAAAACAGTTTTAAAATAAAAGGGTTTTTTTTTTTTTTATCAGTGGTGATAACCAGTGAATGTAGGTTTGTCATTTGTGCAGGACATCTGTGTCAACATTCAAAAAATCTACACAACTCTGAACTAATGGTCCCAAATGACCAACACATGATGTTACAGAATCATACTGTCTTAGTTTCATTTCTGTTACTGAGATAGAAAACAACAACAACAACAAAACCTCAACTCAATGAGAGGAAGGGTTTGCTTATTTACAGCACCAAGCCACAGTCCATGGTTTCAGGGACGTCCGAGCAGGTACCCGCACCCACAGTCAGAAGCAGAGAGAAACAAACGCTGGTAGTCCTTAGTGTGCATTCTCCACTCGGATAGTTTAGAACCCAAACCCAGGGACTGGTTCTGCCAACAGTGATTGGGATGTTTACATATCAATTGATGAAATCAAGACAGTCCTTCAAAGATGTGCCCACAGGACAGCCTGCTCTTGCTGACGTTCTCTTTCTAGGTGGTTCTATATTGTGTCAGATTGACAATTAAAACTAAGCACTGCACACACACAGTTAAAGAAATTCAGTATATAGGTTAGACCAGTGGCTTTTAGTGTGACATACTAAGAGCTTTGGATGAAGTTTCGGGATCCACATTACAACTGACCTTTAAGAAAGGATCCACCGTCAGATTTGAGTGTAGTGTCATATACATATTTGAGCTGTGAAGGCTGTTGGGCAGTTGCCTACTTTCCAACTACATACCCAACGAGGTTGAATTTTCTTTAGACAAATCACCGTGTTACAACAGATTGAGTGCAGAGTCCAGCCAAGCATGAAGGTTTGTAAAATATAAAGCAATGCCATTCTTCCCAGTAAATTGTTCTTTCATGTTGTGAAAGACAGGATCTTGTTCATAAATTATTTTGTAATAATGTCATTTTAAGTGAATTAATGTCATCTAATTTTTCAATTTTAATGTATGATATGGTAAATGCTTACAGATGGAACATGCGAGGAAAAGCCTTTTGGAATCTTTCAGTGGTTTCACAGAATATGTAGAGGCTTTGAGAATACATTGTTTCAGAATTAAGGATCTGAATATATAAAAGGGAAAAGGTTTAATACCAGGAATTGGATGCCTGCCAAACCACTGGAGAGGCTGGTAGGGGAGGAACTGGGAAAGCCCTCGCTAACGCAGGCTGAGCACTGGCTTCAGAGAGCTCAGCAAGTTGCTGCAGCAGAGTTGGGGGCTGCTGGGATCGACTTGTGCTGCACTAGAGGAGGTAGAGAGGGGGCAGCCAAGTGAGATGCCAAGTGATTGGGTCCTGGACCTGGAGAAATGGACAGTACAGAAGCTTGGGGGAAATTTGAATTTGGGCAGTGATATTTCTGTGTTAATGTTGAGTTTCTGTGGTACTGTTTCTGTTTTTATTTGGTTGGCTTTTTGACATAGGGTTTTGCCATTCAGATTAGTCTGGCCTCAGACTTGAGTTTCTCCTGCATCAGCCTTCACAGTGCTGGGATTTTAGTACTTAGTATTCACTGTCAGACCAAGACTAATTGTAAATTGCTTTCATGTGGTAATTGTCCTTACTCTTAGAAGTAGCCATCAGTATTTAAGAGTGAAACGTCACACTTCAGATTAGCCAAAAAAAGAAAGGATGCACAGATAAAAAGTGAGAAGATACAATGAGATGTTCACAATTGATAAATCTGGTTAAGAATACATAGAACTCATAGCACCGTTTCTAAAATCTTGTGGTTTCAGGGTTTTCAAAATAAATGTCTGGCAGAGACATACTGCCAGGATGAAAACAAATGAATAAAATTTTGGAAAATAAAGTTGAAATACTTCCTGGAGTGGAGGGTAGGATGGAAAAATGAAGTAATGTGTTAAACAGTCTCCCGGTGCCTTAGTATTACACTCTGAGGTTAGTGTGTCTCTGGAGCCTCATCTGGGACAGGTAACACAGAGATCAGCACTAGCCTAGGTACATGCGCACCCCAAACGGATGTCTGCATTGCGCTCCTCCTCCCAGGATTCAGGGATCACTTCAGAGGGGGGAAGCCCCAGAAGAACTATAAGAGCTAGAGACAGTGAGTGGCTACAAGGGCACTTCTGGGCAGAATGGGGCGGTGGAGCATAGGGACTCACAGAGTGTAACCGTGCACGAGGCCTGTGCAAGGGGGGCAGTTCCCAGCCCGCTGAGGAACTACTGATAAGGGATGGCTCTGGGAGAGGAAGAGTATTTGGACACTGCTGATTGGGCTGGATAGGGTCTTAAACAACAGGAAAAAAAGGAAAACATAAGGCTGAATGGGTGTGGGATGGGAAGTGGATCTGAGCAGAGTTGGGGGAGGGCAAGTGAATATGATAGAAATACAGTTTATGAAATTCTCAAAGATTAACAAAAATAAGAACTTTTTTCTTTTCTTTTTTACAAATGAAATGATGGAGAGCAAAGACGGAAAAAGAAAGTAAAATAATGCTTCACCAGGGAAGGGTAATAGCAAATAAATGTGAGCCTAATCGCAAACTGGAGGGAAAGAAGCTAAGTAATAATGAGATAAAATTGGATGAATTATTGACCACCCACCAGAAATAGAAGGAAAGAGCCACATCAAGGCATAGCCTGAAATTCAGACGTCAGACGTGAAGAACAGCAGTAGCTTTTAGAAATAGCAGTGGCCACACATGAAGTTAGAAAGCCTTCTCACCAGCAACACGACTGAACGGTGATATTAAAATTGTGACTGAGTCCCACCCCCATACTGTATTCCCTGCCATTTCACCAGGGAACTGTAGGGATGTCTTCATGCATGGGAGGATGAGACAGTGGCCCTGCTCTGTACTCTCTCTGGTTACCAGAAGGCCAGTGTTATCTACAGAAGAGAGCAAATAGAGGGAGTGCCTTGAATCCAGGAAGTAATCCCACAGGGGAGAAGAAAAGGACTTCCGATGAAGATAAAAGAGTCGGGATAACTGCTGGCAAGCAGGAGAAGCAGGTGTTTACAAGGGGGGATTCAAAGGCAAAACCACCCAGAACCAATGGACTGGCTAATGACTATACTGAGAGATTTATATTTTTAGAGAGAGTTGGGATTAATTGATACAAATAAACCCAAAGCTAGTAAAGTTCCAGGAAAAACTAATAATTGAGTAGAAAAAAAAATTCATCATTCACTACAGTATTTGGCCTTGAGCACCACAAGTACAGTAAAAACATAACGCCAGGCTGGGTGCTGACTTAACCCAGAGCTGTGTAGGTGAACCCCCAGGAAGAAAAAGAGAAATATTTGCACTGGGCATTGGGGATGGGCACAGAGGAGAAAGAAGAGAGAACGACCTGCCAGTGGGTGCAGTCTATGAGATGAACTGTCTAGGAGCACAAATGTAATTAGCAGAAGAAACAGCTGCAGGAGTTGAGATTGGATTTCTCTGAGAGGATGAAATTGGTTTTGAAGTAAAGGTGGATCCAGCTTTTGTGTTTGACCTTTAGCCTGTGGAATAATTTGATTTTTCTAAGCTGCAGGCTGCTCCAAAACTCCTTTGGTCCATCTGTGATCTTTGTTTTGTTTTCTGTTCTGACATGGGGTCTCCCTTTGCAAACTGTGTTAGCCTCCGTGGCATGACTCCTTCCCGAGCCTCCCAAGGGCCAGGATTATGACATGTACCACACTAGGCCCATCTGTGTGTGTGTGTGTGTGTGTGTGTGTGCGCGCACGCGCGTGTGCGTGTGTGTGTGTGTGCGCGCACGCGCGTGTGTGTGTGTGTGTGCACGCGCACGCGCACGTGCCAGAAATTGGCATTGGGTGTCTCCCTCAGTTGCTCCCTACTTTATTCCTTAGACAGGGTCACTCACTGTGGAGCCTGGAACTCCATGGAGTACCGAAGCTGGCTAGCTGGCCAGCAGGACCCCAAGGTGCATCTGTCCCCACCTCTGCAGCATGAGATGGCAGGCGTGCACTGTGCTGCCATACCCTGCCTCATAGGTTCTGGAGTCAGAACCCATCTGAGTCCTCGTACTTGTGAGAACGCACTTCACCAGCTGAACCACCTCTCCCCCCATACCCACACACTTCTCACCTCTTCCGTGCAGCCGCTGAGAAGCTGCTGCTGTTCCTCCACACTGAGGAGGGACGTTCACACAGTGTGCCCTGTGTGCCTCTTGGGAAGCCTCTCACCTTTGTGTGATGGGTGTTTTCAGGTGTAGTCAATGTTGTTGGGATAGAGCACTCTGTATTTGTAGCGCCAATTGTAGTCCTTAAAGTAGAAATCTTAATCTCAGGTATAAATAGAGGAGTAAATATAAATAGGAAGACATTTGGCATATCAAAGCTAGAGAGGTTTGTTAGAGTCTTAACTCTGTGTTGTTTTGTGTCTGTTAAGAGCTAGAGAGGTTTGTTAGAGTCTTAACTCTGTGTTGTTTTGTGTCTGTTATTTTCCATGACAGGGTTTCCAGGTGAGTGGATTCCAAGCCAGCAGTGGGATAAAAAGCTTTTTAACATTTTTCATGATAGATCTAGCTTGGTTGCTGCTCCTCCTTGGAGTACTAGGGATCGAATATGGGTCCTCGTGGATCTTGTACACGTGTTCTGCCACTGAACTTCATCTCCACAGCCCTTTGTCTTGTTTTTAATTATTATTATTTTATTAATTGCGCTTCATTCACTTTGTATCCCCCCTGTAGCTCCCTCCCTACTCTCCTCCCAGTCTCTTCCTACTCCTCCTTCTCCACGCATGCCCCTCCCCAAGTCCACTGATAGAGGAGGTCTTCCTTTCCTTCCTTCTGATCCTAGTCTATTAGGTCTCATCAGGAATAGCTGCATTGTCATCTTCTGTGGCCTGGTAAGGCTGCTCCCCCCTCAGGAGAAGGTGATCAAAGAGCAGGCCAATCGGTTCATGTCAGAGACAATCCCTCTTCCCATTACTAGGGAACCCACTTGGACACGGAACTGCCATGGGCTACATCTATGCAGGGGTTCTAGGTTATCACCATTCATGGTCCTTGGTTGGAGTATCAGTCTCAGAAAGACCCCTGTGCCCAGATTTTTTGGTTTTGTTGCTCTCCTTGTGGAGCTCCTGTCCTCTCCAGGTCTTACTATTTCCCACTTCTTTCATAAAATTTCCTGCACTCTGCCCAAAGGTTGGCCATAAGTCTCAGCATCTGCTTTGATAACCCTGCTGGATAGAGCCTTTCAGAGGCTCTCTGTGGCAGGCTCCTGTCTTGTTCCCTGTTTTCTCCTCCTTCTGATGTCCATCCTCTTTGCCTTTCTAAGTGGGGATTGAGAATTTTTGCCAGAGTCCTCCTTCTTGATTAGTTTCTTTAGGTGCACAGATTTTAGTGGGTTTATCCTATATTATATGTCTCTGTGAGTGAGTATATACCATGTGTGTCTTTCTGCTTTTGGGATAGCTCACTCAGGATGATCTTTTCCAGTTCCCACCATTTACCTGCAAATTTCATGATTTCCTTGTTTTTTATTGCTGAGTAATATTCCATTGTGTAGATGTACCACAATTTCTGCATCCATTCCTCAGTTGAGGGGCCCCTCTGTCTTTTTTACAAGTAAGAAGAAAAAAAAATCCTTGCAACCCAAACTAAACAAAACTAAACCCTGCAAGTGCAAACATTGACTTTCTCCTGGGAAAAGAAGTGTAATGTTGGGGCGCACTGAAGTCAGAGACCTGCCAGCAAGCGGGCAGAGGATCTAGAGCCAGTTCTGTGCCAGGAGCAGCCCTGTGCACTGCGTTCACAGCGCAGCACACTGGAGAACTAAGAGCAAGAGAAAGGTGGGCCGGAAAGAAATAGGACAGGGTATTTAGTGGGTGTTCCGAGTCATCTCGGGGCAGTGTCTAGACTGTGTTGCTTGTTGTCCACCTGAACTCTCCTGCCGGGCCAGACGTGCAGTAAATCACTGAGTCTTAGCCCCGACACACGTGTCATCTTCTCCAGGCATCCCCTCTTCTGCTCTTGCCCTGCCTGGCCGAGCTCCAGGTTGTAGAAGACATCTGAGGTGGGCAGGTTTATGGGTAGGGGTTGTTGTGGTGGTGGTGGTATACACTCGGAAATCTAGCACTGCACTGTCCTTTTAAGGGAGAGCCTCTGGACCTGAGGTCACGGTCTTGCTGGTAGGAACACTACTACCACATGCAGCAAGATCAGAACCAGCTGATGAGACCATTTGGACTCAGAACTATTCAATCTTCTTTTATCACCTCACCTACCTCCTTGAGACTGGGCCATGAAGGGACAGTCCAGGCGTATGTCTGTAGGCTGAGCACACCGACACCCTGCTGCAGAGGGCAGATCTAAGCCTTAGCTAAAGAAATGGCCAGTTGAGGCCAGTGGCCTGCTGTAGCAGTAGGCCTTCGTGAAAGTCAAGTAGCAGCCAGGGTCAGGAGGCACCTCTTGGCCTACACCTGCTGTATTTATTGCTTTTTATAGCCCTGGATCTCAAGTGAGTTGACAGTAATTTCCTCATTTTTCTAATATTTTCTGTTAGGTTAAAAATGACACAGACACCCTTTTGTCCTTTGCCTACCCAGGAAGTAGAAACTCTCTGAGTAAGACTAGCTTGCCCTTTCCAGCACGGGTGGATGAAATCAGAGGTTCTTTGTAGCTCTGTTCTGCATCATATATACACACTTAGCATGGTGGGTGCCGAAGGAGATTCAGAAAGGAATGAGCTTGCTCAGAACCCAGTGAAGGGCATATTCCCCAGGCAGAACTATGTCAGCGCTGTGGAGCAAAGGTGGCATGCTCATCAGCCAGCTTAGCTCACTTTCCAGGGGAAAGCAGGGAAGAAAGGGGAATAAGGCCAGTTTGCAGAAGATACATAGGAAAGGGGGCAGAGGCTGACACTTTGTGGGCAGTTTGATGTTCTGTAGAAGTTTGTTGAGTTGAGAGAGGTCAGGACTTAAGTGGTGATAGTGTTTTTAAGGAAGAGAAACAGATGTTTTGGAGGTAAGGTCATCAGGTCAGAGACAGAGAGATTGGGAGAGGAGAAGAGGGGCCCAGAGTGGGCAATGCCAATAACGGAAGTTGGAGTTTCTTTGGCTGGTTTTCTCCTGAGGGGATGACTCAGTTCTCTGAATGACAATCATGAATGACCTTATGCAGGGTTAATTTTCAAAACTTGTCCCAGTGTCACTGTGATATAATTCAGTAAAACTACTAGATCCAAATCAGGGCCTGCAGGGAAATATATTCTCAATTTACTTCAAGGCCAGGAAATTGGTCTTGGTTTCTCACTGTGGAGAGGTCTGCAAGGTATGAGGGATGCAGTGGAGGCTAGAAGACCTTGAGCTTCTTGTGACTCTTGGCAGGTACTGGAGGTGGGTTTGGTAAAGGAAATGACGCCGTTTTCCTCTGAGTTCACTTTTGGATGTTGGGTTGTTTTGGTGTGGGGAAGATCGAATGCAGCAGCCAGAAGCGATAGAAGCTGCATGTGGCTGTTGCCTCTGTAGACCAGCGGTGACTTTCGCTGTCTCCTTCAACGGTAGAGGAAACCACATGTCCTAGAGGGGAGCAAACCTCGTGACAGCTTCAGTTCTATGACAGGGCAGTCAGTCTTGGAGGAGCTGGGGATGAAGTGGAACGGTGGCCCCTGCACTCAGGAGGTAGCTGTATGGCCACCTTAGTGGAACAGTCAGTATGTTTTCATGTATACACTGTCCACAGAAGACAGAAGCAGACCTTGAAATACTGTGGTGAATGACAGTGTGACATTCAGGATGCCTCACAGGGTGCAGGATGCTTTGGGGAGAGTAAGACAGCTCTGGTCTTGGGAGTTCAGAGCTGAAAGATGGTTCATGAAATGCCATGCAGCAGGATAGCAGAGCATCAGTGACAGGACATGACTGGGCCAGCTCATAGGTTTCCTCCCCTCCTCCTCCTCCTTTCCTCCTCCTCCACCACTGGTAGATGTCAGACATTTAGTGTTTCACTTAACACTTGCATCTTGGATTAACAGTCACATACCTGGTTAGCTGGTGATCTGAGAAGAGCATTCAGTAAAATGCTGGTGGCATTTACTGAAACTTAGAGATGCCTCTGTTTTCATTCATGAATCAGTCTGTTGCAGCCTCGCTTGGCGCCATGGGTGACACTGAATCAGATCTTTGACCCAGCACTTGTGGTTGCCCTTTGTCATCTCTTCAGAAGGTCCTACTAGAGCCTGTTCTCTCCCACAGAGGCACAGGAGAGGGAGAATGGGATGGAAAATGTCTCCTGGGCCATCGCCACAGTGATACATGCCTCATCAAAGATCAGTGAGGGGAGTGCTGTGGAGTGCACTGGAAGCTGAGAGGCTTTTGTGGTCATTCCATGTGGTTTGGGGGCGCCCCAGTAGTCAGGTCGGAGGCAGTCATCCTTGCTTTTCAGAGTGAAGACTTTGTGTGTGTGTATGTGTACACATGTTGGTGTGTGTGTATGCATGTTTGCTCTTTAGCATGTAGTACGTTGAGGTCAGCTTCAGCAGTCTTCATCAATCAATCTACTTTCACTTTTTTCTTTTTTATGGGAAGGGGTCCTTGGCTTTTGGGTTTTTTTTAACACAAGGTTTCTCTGTGTAGCCTTGGCTACAGGGCTCCCTCTGTAGACCAGGCTGGCCTCGAACTCACAGAGAGCCGCCTGCCTCTGCCTCCCGAGTGCTGGGGTTACAGGCGTGTGCCACCGTGCCTGGCTCTACTTTCAGTTTTTAAGACAGTGTCTCTTACTAACCCTAGAGCCCACTGGGTCAACCAGACTAGCTGGCCAGCTAGCCCGGGACCCTCCCGTCTGCTTCTCTAGTCCTGGGGTAATAAATGGGCGTTGCGTGCCTGGCTTTTTATATGGACATAGGGAATGTGGCTCAGCCACCTTACCAACGGGGTCTCCACTCACGAGAGTGTGTGTGTGCACACATGTGTGCACACGTGGGCGCCATATGCACACACTTACACAAAAATGCACACACGCACGCACACAAGTCTCTAAGACTGAAAGAAGTGATGAGAAAAAAATCAGTTGTTGGAACCTGGTATTTGATGTTAAGCTGTGACAGCATTTCAGCGGAACTGTATGGTTTGGTGAAAGCGCACAGGTATTACCGATTGTATTGCTTTCAAAGTTAGCTGAGTCTTAGTACTCAGTCTTGAAACGGAGCCTTGTTTTACAAATAAAACCTTTAATTGAATTCTCTGTTCCTTAATTTCTCCTGTCAGGTCTTGTCACCCTCGCAGTGACGTGCAGTGCGGGCACCTAAGGCTAAAGCCCAGGTGTGTGGCTCCGGAGTGTCCACGCTGCGGCTTGGAACAGTAGTGCAGCTTTGCTCGGTGGCCACGTCGCACACTGGGAAACTTTAAGTTATGTGTCACGGTTGTGCTCATGTCAGTTTTATTTCTGTGTGGGAGGTGTATGTGCCAGTACAACTCAGGAATCTGCTTAATCTGGCCTATATTTTGCAGAGATGTCATCTCTAGGTTTTCAAGGTAGTAATTAATTTTGCTTTGTTGTTTAATCAGCACTAAAGAAAAACAAACAAAAGTATGCTGACACAATTGCTTTGTGTGTGCCTGTGAAATAATCCATCTTGTTTTGTTTTAGATTCACTTATGTGCGTGGGTGCTTGATTGGGGTGGGGTGGAGGCTTTTCAAGGTCAATTGCATTTGTGTGGTTGGTGTTAGTCTTTTTTGTCTCCTTTTCTGCTCCCAGAGTGGTCGTGGATTTGCTGTACTCTGTTCAGTCTTGCTCACTAGTTTCATCTCCCAGCTCATAAAGACACTGTAAAGGACTTGTTGATCAATGGAACCTAGTCTTGGTGGGTATTCAAGCTACACTTACACACACACACACACACACACACACACACACACACACACACACGTCAGTCATAGGCTCTTTTGTGCTGCAAATGTAGTTGTTCCTAAAGGCATATATTCCACGGAATTTATTTTAGATTACAGTTCTTCATCCTAGTTGTAGTGAGTGCTTGCTGTATTTGCTAACAGCTCTGTGTAAGCCAGTTGTAATTTCACTTGTTTTAACCCAATTCAGAGCTGAGAACGGAGCAACTTCTGTGGGCAGCCGCTGTGCTCAGAGCACAGTTGCTGTTCAGGTTCGTGATCCTGGGGCTCGGTTTCCTGGCTGCTCTGGGAAAAGTCATTCAGCCTTTTTACTTACCAGCTGACAGCTGCCTCTCAGCCACAAGCTGCTGACGGTGAGGGCTTCCCCTGAGGCTGGGTAGCAACTTACGGTGTCTCTTAAGGATAATTTTGCTAACCTATGTAATAATTTTAGAATGTAGTAATTTCCAAGCATGTCCTAAATGATTCAGTCTTTGTTAGCATCCCACTTAGTGTTAGGAATTTTCTTCTTTTTTCCCTCAAGTAGTCACATGGGTGAGATAGTGTGTTAAACAGCATAGGAAAGGGTTCCCTGCAGGTCATTGCTCCCCATGATTGAGTTCTTACAGTCTTTGGCTGTGTGAGGCATGGAACACATGGCATGTGAGAAGGATGGCAGTCCTGTGAGTTAGAAACAGCTGAACCCGGACAAGCACACAGACTCCAAGTTCTGCAGGGGTCTGCAACATATTATCTGCCACAAGAGATAGACCTGTCACAGCTTTCTTTCTCAGATGAGAATTGAGTGTCGGAAGCTGCTGGAACAGAGGAGAAGGCAGACATGTCCCATTGACCATTGCTGTGCCGCGGACATGGCTAAGTTCGCAGATGAGGGGGTCTGTGCTGAAGTGGCAGGAAATGAGTTCTGCCTGAGAGAGGGGTGCCTATCTCTGCCTGGGATCCCTCTGCCCTCTGCCACCTTCTGAATGGCAGCCAGGTCCACACAGTCAGTTCATCAGGCAGCCCAGAACATGTGCTGTGTTCTGGGTTTGTTTGGCCATGTTTGAGATCCTGTTACTCTGCTCTGCACGGAGGGTGAATGAACATGCGTTTCATTGCAGGAGAAACGGCACTTAGGTAGAGTCAGTTGTTTGTTTTCTCATGATCTCATCTTGTGAACTTTCACCTTTTGGAAGCCATCGCCCCAATGTCTGCTCCATGTGGCTCATTCCTCCCCAGCAGGCCTGGCTCTCTCTTCTCTTCTCTTCTCTTCTCTCTCTCTCTCTCTCTCTCTCTCTCTCTCTCTCTCTCTCCC
The DNA here is from genome assembly GCF_907164565.1 of Psammomys obesus. Classification (NCBI taxonomy): domain Eukaryota; kingdom Metazoa; phylum Chordata; class Mammalia; order Rodentia; family Muridae; genus Psammomys; species Psammomys obesus. Next base: position 25,496,583 of record NW_026590062.1, on the reverse strand, counting down.
ACCCTGGCCACCTTCTTCTCACCAGCTCCCAACAAACACTCCTCATGCTCCCAGAACTCAGCTGGTAAATCAGCACTACCACTTAGGAAAAGCCAGGGACAAGGAGGACACCCAGCTAGTACTTCTCACACAAGATTTTAAACCTTCCCATTCTAAAGACTGTGAAAATAAATCAAACTGTAATGAAGAAATCTGCCCAATGCTTCACATCTAATGAAGGGCACAGCTGGAGTATGAACCCTGTTCTGTTGACTCCATCTCCAGGGAGATGGATAATAAATGAATAGCTCAATTCTGTCTGCTCTTTGGCAAATTAAGTGCCATGCTCTATCATTTTCTTGGATATTTTATTTTAGAGTATAACCTTTTGTTTGTTTGTTTAACAGCTAATAGATTTTGTATTTACAGATTATTTTTGCAGCAAGGGATGCTCATGTTCTTAACCATTAAGCAAAAATTATTTTGCTTTTTATAATAAATGCCACAATTTGTTGTTTTTTCCTTCTTACTATTTATACTTGTATGTTCCTAGAACAGGTTAGTAGTTTCAAATAAGTCTTGTAATTATTTGAAAAGCGATTGGTCTTGAAGCTAATATTGATTCCTCTTTCATTTTGGCCAGTTCTGACATACTCAGAGACTGTGGGATGCTTGTGTAAGTAAATGTTTTCTACCACACTGTAGATAATTTCTTGTTCCTACCCTTCAGCAGCCCTGAGTGGCTTCACTGCGACTGTGCAAGCTTCCTAGTGCGTGTGCTTTCCTGCACCACCTGGGTCAATGTCTAGTTCATTCTTCCCATCTCTTTTCCTAGTAGTAATAAGAATTCTAGGAAGTGAGAGCATCCATACAAAGGCATTTTAAAATACCCTTGTCTCTTCAGTTTTCATTGTTCTTTAAAATTAATGTCAGCTTGGCTAAAGTTACACATTGTTTTCAAATCTGAATGACTCCAGTTGTCCTTTGTTGTTTGGGTTCCAGCTTTAGTCTGCTTGAGATAAGACAAGGTGGTTTCTTTGACTTCTGAGCACTTCCCTCCACCTGTCTCACCTCACAGAGCAATATCTCCACCAGTCTGAAAGAGGCGGGAACAGTCAGCATCCTGAGAGACGAACCCCAGGCTCAGGCTGGCAGATTCTGGCTGCCTTTGAGGCCCACCCAGGACATTTTTGTTTGCGGATGACGATTGACTGTTGATTGTTCTTCCATTTCTGCTGTTAGTTTAGTAGTGGAAAATTAGATGGAGAAAACTCTCTATAGATTGGTAAATTAGAAGTAGCCAGACACACATTCATTTTATTCAATTGAAGTCTTTTATTTTCATATATTTATAACTCACCGCCTTCCACAAAGGACTGGAGGCAGCTGACATCCTTACAGAGAGTTGCCTGTTGTTTCTTTAATAGATACAGGCTCCTTAAAGACTCTCAGGATTGAAAATATCATGCAGCCGAACAGATAATTTGAGTGCTGTGCTAACACTTTTTACTGCTTTATTAATTCTCGTCATGGGAATCATATCCCAGGCGGCACAGGTAAACAGTACATCAACAGCAGACACTGAGGATTTTCCTGTCTCACCGACATGCGCCTTATCTGTGGGCTGCAGACATTCCGCTCGCTCCCTGCTCCTCCTCTCTCCATAAGGCTTGGAACAAGAGACCCACAGCAGACGTGTCCCAGCTGCTGATGGCTGCGGCAGCACCGTCACCAGCGCCACTGTGACTGCAGCGGGCTACACCATGGGAAGAACGGTTTAACACTCTGCAGTTTTAAAGTCAGATTAACTTCATTTGTGCAGCAGCACATCTGCAGGGTGTATGTTTTACTCTTTGACACACAGATGACAATCTGGCTGGAAGCTGGTGTTTGTGGGGAAAACAACTGAAAAGAAAATGACAGTTTTGAAGTAACATAGTTATAAGGCACAGCATGGATCTGTATTTTTCTTCTGGGGAAAAAAAAAAAAAAAACACGTCAAAGTTTTCACCCTGGAAAAACACCAGAAACCAAGCAGTAACCTTCTTGTGTTTTGGCATTTAACAGTTTGAGCAAAAGGATAATACTGTATAAAGCCATTCCACTATGGCATGCTGACTTTACCAAAACTGTAAAATGAAACATTCAATGTGTTTGTTCCTTTGTGTTAGGATCTGTAAGACTATGACAACAAAAGGAAAAGTGGGAGGGGGGAGTCTGCCTGGAGCTGAAGAAGCCAGTGCTTGGAGAGCTGGTTCTGTCAGTGCACCGAAAGCAACAACCACCGTGAGGAGGCAAAAGCAGGGAGCAAGGTGGAGAGGAGCCAGGACAAGGAGGCGCAAATGCCGTCTTTGATGGCTATAACCCAGAATCGTGTAAGAATTCCAGGAAATGCAAACGGTGGCCTAGTTCAGTTTATGTGTGTGTGTCACATCTCCTGAGTTTTTAGGCGCACCGTGTTCTATAAGTCACAGTCCACTAACTCATGAACCAGCCAGACGGCTAAGCCCGGTGAGACGCTCTGACAGGGACAGAAGCGGCTCACTTAAGACCAACTCCCTGTCTCCACCCAGACTTTGGAAGGAAAATCTAAACCCGGAGGTACCTCAGAGAGCAGCAGGACAGGTTAGAGTGAGCTCTCAGCAAAGGCGACTTGAGAACCTGGGAAAGTGGTCTCAAGCCGTCACATGGCTGCCTGCGCTGGCGGCATTGGCGGCAGGGTCCAAGCAAATGTGTGTACGAGTGATCAGCTCATTTTAGAAAACCAAGTGCAGAGACTGTGTCGGTCCAGCCCACGCTGGAAATGACTGTCTTCTCTGAGTGCCTCTGTCTGATGCCCAGGATAATGGATTCCTTCAGAAGACCAAGGGCCAGGCTAGAACAAAGTCTCTCAGATGCCCACAGACACTGCTTGAGTAAGTTCTCTCCTCCTGTCAGTGGGCAAAGGGAAATGTTAGTGATAGAAAAGTCACCTGAAACACTTGGTGAATAAGCAACTCAGTGAAGATGACATTTGTAAGTAGTTGATGGTGTGAACACTCAGATTTTTAAAATTTTGAATAGTTTCTTTATTAAAAAAAAAAAGTTAACCTTCAGCTAACAGAATTATGAGAAGACTAACACACATACACATACCAGTGACATGGGACAGCCATGGCAAGACCGGTAGGATTGGGTTCCCACCTCACAGCTTTGCAGGGGCAGGGGAATGAGCAATGTGGGGTTGCCTCAGTAAGTGACCTTGAATGGAGGTGTGTCTCTTTTGTGCACAGCGTCAGTGTGCGCTTGATCTTGTTAAGGACTGCCTCTAAACATTTTTTTCTGGCTCTTTTCCTTTGTTTTCAGTTAATCGAGCCCCTGCCGAATTTCTGTAGATGCTTTCTTTATCTCCATCACCTCATTTAATTGTTATAGCAAGCTGTCCTTTTCCTTGGTCGGTGTATGTGTGGCTTAATTCAGTACATTTTGCAGCTGTGGTCCTCCCCCAGCCCCCAAATTCCAGAAGTTGTTTTGCTGGATGTGGATCAGAAGAAATTCAGTCAGTGGGGAAACTACCAATCTAATTATACTGTGTCTTCAATGACAAATGTTTAGTATCAAGAGCCTTTTGAAAGGAGTTTGTTTTGTGGGAGGAGCTGTGGTTTTAACTCCCAAAGTTACTGTAGGAGAGTAGGAAGCAGAAGTAGCCCCAGACCGTACCAATCAAGAACTTGTGGACAGATTCCAGCCCTGGGGCACACGCCTGGGTGATTGGGCAGCACTTCCTTTGGTGGTAGTGGTGCTGCTGCTGCTGATTTTGGGGATGGGGTCTCACTCTTCAGCACAAGCTGGCCTGGGGATCCCTATGTGGCACTTTCATGCAAAGCAGAAAGGTTTCCCTTTCCTGGGGTAGAATGAGGCTGGCACCACCGCTGTGACCTATGGAGCCTGGAACAGGATGCATCCAATCTTCTGGGTAGCCATGGCCTGGCCATATGGTAAGTGAGGTAAGTGAATGTCAGAGGATGGGCCTGATGGGAGAGCCAAAATATTTAAGAGAACAAGTAGAGAGTAAATGCAGGAGAGTGAATACAGGACAAAGTGATGGATCACAGTGGTTAAAAAAAAAAAAAATCAAATTTATTGCAGAGTTGGGAGGGGAAGGAGAATGATTTCAGGTGACCCATACTGAAGGCACAGAAAGCAGCTTGCTCCTCCCAGTGACCCCTGTGGCTCATGATGCCTTTCCCTCTGGATCCTGTGACCAGAACCCAAAGGAAAGGAGGTATCTGCACACCGCAGGGAACTTACACTGCCGCCACCACCACCTCTGCCACCTGCCAGGGGCATTTTATTTTCTGTGGCCTTAACTCTTTGCTCTGGTCTTTCTTCTGTAGCTGTAAGGCTCGTTCTCAGTGGGTGGAGCACCCTCTCAGGGTAAAGGAGTTAGCGACACGGGAGCGTTGATTGAATTGCTCCAGTGCCTGGGCACCCTGCCTGGGAGTCACACGGGCAGCTCTTCAGAACAGCAATCTGTGCCATGGTGTCCTTTGGCCCACTGGTGTTGAGCGGTCCTCTCGGGTTCTGAAAAGCAGACTGGTGGCAACCCTCTGCTATTCTGCTTTCCATGGATTACAGACACACAGAGAAAGGCCAGAATGGTGGGCTCAGCACAGCCTGAGTAATAGGAAAGAAGATGGCAGCAGGTGCAGAGTGGATATGGAACGGAATCTTGGTTTAAGAGCATCTCATTCATCAGCTGTGTGCTTGTCATATTGCCCGTCTTTGAGTCTAGAAAATACCCAGAGCACTTGCTAACTTGATCAGGCTCCAAGAGCAAATGCCATATTCTTAGGAGCTTTCTGAAAATATACAAGGTGAAAGAAACCCGCTGGGTTTTCTTTAGTTTTCCTTTAATTTTTTTATTAATTTGTTTCTTTCACGTGTTGGGTGTTTTGCCAGTGTGTGTGACTGTGCACCACATGCATGCATGATGCCCTCAGAGGCCCAGAGAAAGGTGTAGTATAGGATCTCCGGGACTCCGTGTCACGTGGTTGTGAGCCACCATGTAGATGCTGTGAATCAAAGCTATGTCCTCAGGGGAGCAGTCAGTGCTCTCACCGCTAAGCCATCCCACTAGCCCCGGCCAGGAGATTACAGCCTGTCTGTGTTCCTCTGGCCCCACGTTCTTTGCAAGTGTAGGAGGACAGTGCACTTCATCCTGTTCTCTAGAGCAAGCGGCCTCCCAGTCTGCCAGATGGTGGGCAATAGAGAGGGATCTTCTGTGGACATGTGGGTAAGCATAGGTTTTAAGAGGGTTGTAGGAAGGAGACTGATGAAAGTGTGTGTGCACTTTAATAAGTTTTAAGAGATCACAGCAGGTTACAGGTGCCACGCTAATTCCTGGGTCACTCTCCACATTCATCTGAAAGGGCTGATCTGAGTGGCAGGGCTCCGGCTTTGGCGACATGTGTACTTGCTTCGGTAGCACAACCTTCTGTGGCTTGCACATGAGACCTGTGATTTCAACCCAAGAGAAAGAAGGTTCTGGCTTTGACGTCCTAATAAATCTGCTTTAAATCTCTTGCCCCACTGGGTGATGACTGAGACCTGCTGTTAGTAAGATGCTGTCTCTAGCTCGGAAAGTCCTTTTTTAAAAGCTCATCAGTAGCGTTCTGTGAGATGTTCAATAGGGCCTGGGGTACAATGGAAGAAGATTTAAACCTCTCCTGATGGTGCTTTGTCAGGCTCTTATTTTCTCTTAAAAAAAAAAAAAAAAAATATATATATATATATATATATATACACATACACACACATTTTGTCATACATGTACATATGGACAAATGTCTATATATGTACATATATATATATCAGTTCTTTCAGTTCAGTTCTTTTAGAGAACCCTGACAAATACAATGATTAACTCACAAAAGCAATTCAAAGTTTAAACAGTGTGTTTTACTTGCAGTGTTTGGATTCTGATTGTATACTTGGAAGGAGGTGTTCTGTACATTTGTTCAAGGGCTTATTTAACTAAGAACTCACTATTTAAATGGATGTGTAAGACTCAGGATGTGAACACATAAAGTAGAGTTGAGGGCAAATGTGAAGGCTGGGCTCCTCTACCCACGTCTTTTCTGGGTCCCCTGTTCTCCCTGTGTACCTCTGACCCGGTGCCAACTGGACTGCTGTATGATTTCTCATTTGCCAGTCAGGTTTCCTCTCTGTGTGCTGCCTGTTTTCAAGGTCTTGTCCCTGAGGTGCGTGTGTTAGAAAAGCTCAGCATATTGTTGCTTGCTCACTGTGTGGAGGACAAGTCCACACGTGCGAACAAGCGTGTAAAGCCAGTCTGGTAGGATGACCATTGAGAGTGAAGGTCTGATGTCACACACCAGGAAAGGAACTGGCTAGGCCAGCTGCACACAGCAGCTGGTAGATTCACAAAGGGACTCCTGAGGCATGGGCTGGGGTAGTGCAAGGCTGTGTTAGGGTCGTAGCAGGTCAGAGAGGAGTACCCTATTCCAAAATCTAGGCATCTGAGAACCCTAGCTCAGCACAGGGTATAAAAAGAGTGGCAGTGATCTCGGTGCTGGAGGGCTGGCAAAGAAGGCAGAGATGGGAAGGGAGCCTGGAACTCCTAGAATGAGTGAGGTGTGGTATCGTGGACCAGCTGACTGGTTTCCAGTACTGGCCCGTGTTAGCTGTGAATTAGGAAGGCATAGGAGGAAGGGGCAGGGAAGGCTCGTAACCCCCGCGGTACTATTGCCCTTTCAGGAGAGGCATTGCAGCTCCATTCTCTCCTGCTCTTCTGTCCTGGAGGGAGTCAGAGAATCCAAAAAGTCCCCTGGGAAAACCTGGTGCAGAGAACCTGGTGGTAGCCGCTGCTGACTTTCAGCACCTACACGTCAGCACATAGGCAGGAGTGTCCTCGCTCCCTAAGTCCCCAGTCGAGAGTTGCAGCTGTAGAGGTTAGGGCACTTGCCAAGGGCGTTCAGCTAATCCCTGTGAAGTCTGGGTCACAGCTCATTCTAGCTTGAGAGTCTAAAGTATTACCCGTCTTTGCTCCACCCGCCAGCATAATGGCAGTGCCTTAGAGATGTTAGGGCACCACCCGGCATCAGAGCAGAGCTGCCTCCAGCTGCAAGTGAGGTCAGGGGAGCCCAGCTCTGCCCTAGTGCTGGACTCCATGCCCATCTTACTCACCTCTGCTTGCCTGTTGTCAGTTTTACCCACTTCCTTCCTCAACCAGTGCACGCCCAGTGTCGAGGCCCCTCTCTGAGTTTTGCACGTGCGTACCTGGTGTGACCCATTGTGCTTCACCCTGTGTATTGGTTTTGCCCCATCCACCTCCTTGGGTGTCAGTGTAGCCTTTTAGGTATCCCCTGCTGACCACCTCACTTACTGATTGCAGAGTTGTTTGGGACACAGAGGTGTTTTGATCTCTTCTGCTAAGCCATACATGGCCCAAAGACATGGGCCATGTCCTGTGCCTTTGTTGTTGTTGTTTCTAAGTCACTTGTCCATCTGTCACAGTGTATTTGTAAATAAAGGTGCAGGTGCTTAAACATCCCTAAAATCCTATCACACACTACACGCTTGTACTAAGATCTTAGAGAATCTTAATGTTTCCTATGCATCACTCTCCCATGTATGTGGATACTGGTTTTAAGGTTAATTGTTGTAAGCCATAAATCATGAAACAGTTTCCAGCTGCATCCTACAAGTTATTTATTGAAGAAGCTGCTCTGGGCTTCTGTAATATGGTGAAGTGGGATTTTGTTTGGGCACAGTTATGTGTTTGGGGGTGCCTTTGGTAGTATTTGGTGAACTCCTCATACCTTGGGTACCAGCACGTTGAAAAACCATGTTTGTTTATTAAAGCCATATTTATTAAGCCATGTTTGTTAAAATGACGTTCCACTAACAGAACAGATAAATTTCACGACAGAATCCTACTCCTTGACGTTTGCCTTGGCCACTGTCTTGGTGCCAGTGGGATTCATCCCATTCCTCCTCCTCTGTCTCTCTGCCTGCTTGGAGGGATAGTCAAAGAGGTTGAACGAGGAGCTGCTGCTGGGCGCCCTTTTAAGTTTCCTCGAATAGTCTTTTAAAGGTTGCAGCTGTATTCTAACCTGTGTTTCATGAGCATTGCATCAGTCTTAGTTAGGAGCTGGCTTTTATTGATCACTCTGATTCATTGCCATCAGCTCAGTGAGTAGTGGTGTTTAGGAGCGCTTGGACCATGACCCACCTTTCTTGGAGGCGGCACTGGTCCTGAATCTCTGGCATCATCAGATACTTTTTCATTGAGTTATTGAAACCAGTGACATGAGAAAGGTGCTATCACTGGATGATTTTGCATGACGTATTTTCTGCCAGCATACCTTAGCACTAACATGTAAAGAGCAAGGAAGCAGCATTAGATAGTAGACAGCCAATGAGGGAAAAAAAAATGTGTTGATTATTGTAAAGTTTGGTTGGAGTCTCCATTTTCTTTCTTTTTTGGTAAATTTTCCCAAAGTCTACTCTTTATTTAGACCCATAATCACGTGTCAGAAGATGAACTTGGTCCCATCTGATTGGGCTATTTCTCACCTTTTCAAACCTAATTACTTTTGGCGTGAAAAGTGCCTGGTGGGTTTATGATAGAACATATTTTCCAACTGTCTATCTTCTGCAGACTCACATACCACTTGAAATGAGTGTTAGGTATGACTTCTTTAGTCAGGGCTTTTATGAAGTGAATATAGTTAAATTTTTAGGGTTTATAAATTAGAACACATTTAAAATGTTTCAGTGTAAACGTTTTGAAGTTGATTTAAAACATACACAGGCATGTGTGAGCAAGGCCTTTCTGTACAGAGCAACAATCTTGTAATGGATGCCGAAGAGAGGAGGCATATTTTCGGGCTTAAATTACACATGCAGGTTAATTTTTCAGCAGCTCTGAAGCTCGAGGTTTACATGCTGCCACTTGGCTTCAAGTAGTGTTAGCGGCGCTAGCATAGCAGCCCACAGCTCCCGGCTCAGCGGCTGCTCGCGCTTCTTGCTGACACAGCCACGGCACCTTGTTTATGCATGTGTTCTCTTTTAGCTTTTCTGTTTGCTTGTTTTACCTTGACTTTCTATTGCTTAGACTTTATTAGTGTGAGCACACTGGGGCCAGGGTTGAGAGCGAGTCCCTCCTGGAGCTGAACCTAATGCTAACCCAGGACCAGTGGAAACAGCTTTCATCTGAGAGTAAGTAGGTGCTTCTGTTTCTTGGTTTGTTTCGAGACAGGGTCCCACTGTGTAGCCCCTGGCGTAGAACTCCCTGTAGACTAGGCTGACCTCAAATTTGTGGGCATTTGAGGGGTTTTCCCCCCAAGTTACTTAATGTCCACAAAGTTGTGTTGAGAGTGGCTTCAGTTTTCAGTGAGGTTCTGTCTGCTCCGGAAGTCAGCTCCAAGGTTGCTCTCAGTGCCTTCTTAACCCATATAATTCTGTTACAGACGAAAGAGCTCATAGACTCCATTCACATCTGAGGCACTGCAGACTGCTTGCTCAGAGCCTCATCATTGTCAGACACTTCCCGTTTTCAACCCCTTTTCCTTCCCAGAGTTAAATTCTACCTCCCTGTGACTTTTTCCCAGTTGTTAAATATTTGGTTCCTTGAAGCAACAGAGATGGATCCGTTTTTCACGTGGCCTTTGGGGTTTTGTGCCTCTTGCTTCCCTGCAGCCTGCACCAGCTCTCTCTTCTCTGGATTACATCTGGTGTCTCCAGACCTGTTGAGCATTGTGACCTGAATCTCCATCTGCAGCATCAGGACTGCGAAGGGTTCCCATGCGTTGGGTGTCCACTTTGTCTGTCCCCCAGACACTGCTCGCTCACAATTGCTCATGATAGTCCAGTTGTGTCCTGACTGTATCCAAGAATACCAATGGGCCAGATGCTTCTTGTATGGCTGTGTTTCTCTGCAGCTCCATGGTGCTGTTCGTCACAGCTGGCAGCTGACAGGAGATGCACATTTACTTCTGCACTCCCCACTGTTGCACTCTGAACCCTGACCTTTTTTCATGTGAACTTGTTCATCCTGGAGTTGGGGGTGTTATGCCTTTGTAACAAGTAGACAAGGTGATGTCACTGGATTCTGCATGGATAGGCTTATGAAAGCCGAGATACTATTCTGTTTACCTTTAGTAAAGACTGTTTCCTTGAATAGAAAATTAGCCAGCATAAGAGAGTCTCTTGGAATGTTTTAAGACCTATCATTTTCACTTAACATGCTGTCAATCAGTTCTGTCTGCAGAGGTTAGTAGATTCACAGTTATAATTACTAATAACTGAATCATTAACTTAATATGTTTTTTCAGTTATTGGCTTTTAAAAGATTATACTTTACAGAAGGCTTTCATTTGCTTCTTTTGATTTAAAAGAAGAGATTAAAACTCTTATAACACATTTTATCAGTGTTTTCTGAGTCGCAACTTTATAATGACCGCATTAATTAAATTTCTTACTGATTTCAGTCTTCTAATATAGGCTGTGTCTCACAGTTCGGGTTCTTGTCGTAGGGGTTTTCCGAGAGCCAGACCAGTTAAAGTTGATTCATGCTCTGTGTCCATCTCTACAGTTGCTTTGTGTTTCTTAAAGTAAAACCTGGTTCTTGCAACGCTTAGATTCTTGAATGTTTTGTTTGTTTATATGTTAAGAGACGGGTTCTCCAGTCACCCAGGAGCTACCTCCATTTTCCTATGTAGCCAAGGCTGGCTTTGAACTTCTGATCCTCCCACCTTCACCTTCCACCTTCTGGGATTACAGTCATGCATCATCATGCCCAGCCAGGGTGTCCTGACTTTTGACTAGAGCCCTTGCTAGATTGCGTAAATTTACGGTGACTACATTTGTGATACACTTTTTATATTCCAAACAATTAATTTGGAGTCTAATTTGCTTCTGTCCTGGAACTTATGTAGATATATGAGGCCAGATGAATGAACGAGGTTGACAAAAATGTTCAGCCATAAAAATTCATGGTTAAACTTATTTTAAGGTTCACATGAAAGGCTTTGTTCTGCAAAGTTGAAAAAAAAATCTCTTTCCCTCTCTTTTTTAAAAAAAGAGTAGCAAATTAGAAAGATAGCTGGAAACCTACTTGATATGATTGAACCAACTCAAGTGGTAAATTAAACATGTTTTTTTGTTAATGGTGAAAAATCTTTTTTTTTCTAATTTCTTTAGTTTTTACTGGAAGCATGAATTAACTCTTAGTATCATGGCTTTTGAAGATGACTTTGATGCTAATATATGTTAGTGAACTGAGGAATTATTTTAAAGTGTAAATTGGCCTACATAAAAGAGCTAAAATAATGAAAGTCATTAGTTATAAGCCACAAGCTATGCTTTACCTGGTTCCATAGAGTTTTGTACATTCAAAAGAGTTGCTTGTGTTGGTTCCATACAGTCTGGAAAGTGTAAAAATATTTATGTAATCTTTCTTTAGAATTGAAATAGATAATACTCAAGTCAAGAATAATAGAATATTTGTGTTAAAAAAAACTCTAAGTGGAGCTCCTGTCCTCTCCAGGTCTATCTCCCCCTCCTTTCATAAGATTCCCTGCACTCTGCTTTGATACTCTTGGGTAGAGTCTTTCAGAGGCCCTCTGTGGTAGGCTCCTGTCCTGTTCCCTGTTTTTTCCCTCCTCTGATGTCCAACCCATTTGCCTTTCTGAATGAAGATTAAGCATCTTACCCAGGGTCCTCCTCCTTGCTTAGCTTCTTTAGGTATACAGATTTTAATATGTATCCTATATTATATGTCTAATATCCACTTATAAGGGAATATATACCATGTGTGTCTTTCTACTTCTGGGTTACCACACTGAGGATGATCTTTTCTGTTTTATGATTTCTTTGTTTTTAATTCCTGAGTAGCATTCCATTGTGTCAATGTACCACAATTTCTGTATCCATTCCTCAATTGAGGGACATCTGGGTTGTTTCCAGATTCTGGCTATTATGAAAAAAGCTCCTACAAACATGGTTGAGCAAATGTCCTTGTATACTTGAGCATATTTTGGATATATGCCTAGGAGTGGTATAGCTGGATCTTGAGGTAGCACTATTCCTAATTGTCTGAGCAACAGAACCAAAAAAATCTGGGACCAGGGGTCTTTTCTGAGACTGATAGTCCAAACAAGGACCATTCATGGAGATAACCTAGAACCCTTGCATTTAGCCCACAGGAGCTCAGTCTCCAGATGGGGTCCCTAAAGGGGAAACAGGTACTGTCTCTGACATGAACTCAGTCACTGGCTCTTTGATCACCTCCCCCTGATGGGAGAGCAGCCTTACCAGGCCACAGAGGAGGCCAGTGCAGCCAGTCCTGATGAGACCTGATAGGCTAGGGTCAGATGGAAGGGGAGGAGAACCTCCTCTATTGGTGGACTTGGAGAGGGGCTTGGGAGGAAATGAGGGAAGGAAGGTGTGATTGGGAGGGGCTGAAGGAGGGGGCTACAGCTGGGATACAAAGTGAATAAATTGTAATAAATAAAAATAAATAAATAAAATTTTAATGTTTTCTGTTGAAAAAATTTCTGAGTGGAGCTTGCTGTATAGTTTAGTCACAGAGTATGTGCTTAGCGTGCACAAACCCTGCAGTTAGCACCCAAAAAGGACCCAGGACCTCAGCGGGCATGTTTTGTTTTTCATTCAGCCTGTGTGTTTGAGGGCCACCTAGGAGACAGTCTCTGTTAAATTCAGGAGTTAGGGGAAACAGATACTGTTTATGCTGCCTTGGTGTTTATATTCTGTTGAATTTGCATTGGAAACAAATATGGACCATGCTTTATCATGACACTAAAGTGTAACTACTCAGTGTGGCAATAATTATGCATGTAGTAAATTTGAAAATTGCAGATGAAAGCTGAATGTAGTGTGGTGCAAACCTTTAATCCCAGCACTCAGGAGGCAAAGGTAGGTGGATCTCTGTGAATCCAAGGCCTGCCTAGTCTGCCTAGTGAATTCTGGGACAGCCAGAGCTACACAGTGAGATAATTCTGTTTCTAAAATAAAATAAATTTATAAGTGAAAATTTCTTTATTGTAAAATTTCAGAACACCAAAGACAAAGGGAAAAGTAGTGGAAATTTCCTTAGAGTAGAAAATTGTTATATTTAAAGAACCAGAAATGAAGTACAACAGAACTTCTCAGTAGTAAAGTTCTGCTGTTTTGTTTTGTTTTGGTTTTTTTTTGGGGGGGAGGGTGGAATAAGTTCTTTACCCAGCCAAATTATCATAGAACTAAGAAATGTTTAGATATTAGGGCTAAATATTAGCAAGTAGGATATTCTCCACAGAAATGGGGGAGTAAACCAGAAGGATAAAGGTATTATGCTAGAAAAAAAGAGACCTAATACAAGAAAAAGGGAATAGGCGTTGTCATGGTGAATGGAGAATGAGTGGCTGTGTGGACATCAGAAGAGGGAGAACACGGGTGCTGTGAGCCTGCGTAGATGGACAGGTAGGTGTGCGGCCTCTGGGAGGAATGGCTGTTTGTAAGAGGTGTGGGGACGATGGAACTCTAGTTGACGAACTCCTGGGCTTTTATACAGAGTTGTTTGATAGCCATGTCACAAAGTTTGGTAATAAATTAGTGACAGGAAAATAGAAACTTTAAATAACTATAAATAAAGTTCTAATTAATTCTAGGAGAACTAGAGTTACCAAGAAAGCAAACACACTGATGACATACTATAGACTCAGCTACAAGTATTATATTCCCAGTCTTAGCCATGAAAACAGCGAGTGCCAGGGAATAACCACCACATATTCGGATGAGGAGGGAGGAGTCTATGTGAAAGCTAGGCAAGGAGGACATCAAACAACTTTGAAAGTCAAGAAAGAGAGTAGGCTGGTAGGTCCTGTGACATTAAAGCAACCTGCCAAAGGAGGCCGAGTGGTTCTGGGCCCAGTGAGACTCACGGAGGAAAAGCCAGCAAGCAGAACTTGGCCACTGATTGCTCCAGAGACTCTGGCTCAAGCAGAGGGTGAGTGGCCCCCATGTCCAGTGTCCCTGATGCAGTTTCCAGCGCCGTCACAGGACAAGCTTGTCTCCGTAGAACTCTTTATGGGATTCTTTGGGCCAAGAGATCTGTACCCATTATATCTTTGTTTCCCATTCCTGACACTGATCTCTATATGTCTGTCTTCGCTGAGACGGTCACAATAGAAACAATGGTTGGCCTTTTGTGAGTGGTACCGTTCGTCAGGATCCCTGTCTATAAAGTGGGGTTGCTAGCGCCCCTTCTGCCCGGATGTTGTGAAGAACAATCCTTGCGATACATGCAATCTTTCATGGTGAGCACCTTACACAGTGTTACTGTTTCACTTCAGTTGGCTTTTGGAGTTTTCTTTTTTTAAATTAATTTTGCTGTTTTCTTTATTGGGCTTACACAAATGCATCGGTAATCCAGAAGTGGTTCTTTGAAGTATTAAAAAAAAAAAAGTGACAAAAATAAAAAAAAAAATAATAAAACACTACAGCTAAAAGTAACAAACAAAAATTGTGAACATAAACCCAGTATAATTACAGAATCTAATTCCAAATGTCCAGGGACCAGCAAATCTGACAGGTTGATAATTTCACTCAAATAACAGAAAAAGAAAACTGTGCCACGGTGACCCTCTGAACACTGGATTTGACTTGGTACGCTCTGTTATGGAGTTGTGCCAGAGAGCAGCCTGAAACCTCAGTGCCTTTCAGTCACTTTCAGACCTAATAAAAGTGGAGTCCACTTGGTGCAGACCAACTCCAAAATAGTATTTGGGGATGGAGTTGATGAGTTCTGTCACTCAGGGCCTGGAATAGGGCTCAAAGTTCAGAGTTGGGTTCCTCATTCGGGAGCAGCTGTTCCGGAAAGTGTGCAGGGTCAACCCCAGGGCCGATAGCAGACAGACCCCTTGTCAAGCTCTGCTGTTGCTTGGCTCAGGGTTCAGGTGTGCGGTGAGGAAGTGTGACGGTTCGTGAGAGTGAGTGTCAAAGTCAGGGCTTTAGTTCATTTCGTTTTCAGTTGATTGGTTTTTTGGATGCTGGTGCTGATGGAAAGGTTATTCGTCATCCCTCACAACAGGGCATCAAGAACTCGTAAGATGCTGGTACCCTGGGAGTGGTCAGCCACACTCCTCTCTCTCCACGGAGAGGGCGATGAGCAGGCTGTCACTCGACGGTGCTTCCCAGCGCTGTGAGAAACAGTTCTCAGCAAACACGTGTTTCTGCTTTGCTGTGTTGAGATCTGTTAGCTAATGAGATCTTTTAGAGTTAGGATATGAAATGGAATATTTTCTCTTTTTCTGCATGTGCATGTGTGTGATGTGTATGTCTGTTTGCAAGTGTGTAGGTGAACACGTGTGTGTGGCTACATGTGCATTTACACGTGGAGGGGAGAAGCTGACATGGAGAGTCTTCTCCAGGAGGTTCATACTGTATATACTGACACATGTGTTTTCTGCTTGAACCTAGAGCTTGCCAGTCCAGCTGGTTGGGCCAGCCAACTTGCTCTGAGGTCCTGTCTTTGTCTCCTAAGCCCTGGGACTGCAGATGGGCCACCGTACCTACCTGGCATTTACACGGGTGCTGGAGACCCAAATGCCCATTCTTACACTTGCATAGCAAATGATTTTACCTGGAACCATCTCCCCCAGCCCTCTGAAATCAAGTATTTCTTCAGGGTCCAAATGTGGGTCATGAGCACACAAGCCTCCTCAGTCAGTCACAGGCAGAGCCTACGCCTGCCCGTGGCATTTCCAGCTAAATCCCTCTTCTTGGTTTATGTCAAAAGCAAGATGCTAAGGATTTTGAGAGCAGAAGTTTTTAGAGCAGCAAGGCCAGTGGTGAACCAGTCAGTCTGACTCTGTTCTGGTGTGTGTTGGTCCTTAGTAAGCAGGTGAAATGTCAGGCACATGTGAACATCTGAGGCAGTTATGTGACAGAAGAATCTGTTCACCACTTTCCCAAGTTGAGAAGTTCCCTCTTATAGCTTTGATGGAAAATGGAGGTCCCCATAGCTGCTCTGAGAAGCCAGTCTCGTAACATACGGGTTCATTAATACAAATATCTGGCATACCTACCAGAACAAAACAGTGCAACAACTTTTCACTGTCTTATTTAAATTAAAGCAGATTAAGTTAATTGGCTTAGATGGAGGCGGACTGTTGCTCAGGCTAAATATGTCATTTAATACCATTGAAAGGCTGTGCTGACACAGGATATAATTTTAAGGCAGTCCCTTTTATTCATATTTAGAAATGGTTATGAGAATATAGAACTTACTGATTGTGGGCTGCAGAGATGGCTCAGTAGAGTAAAAAAAAATATGTGTATGTATGTATTATGTATGTATGTGAAGATGTATGTATGTGTGTATATATATATATATATGTATATGTATATGTGCATGTATATGAATGACTGTATGTGTACCTGTAACTCCAGAGCTGTTGGGGGAGATACAAAGGCTTACTGGCCAGCCAGGCTAGTTGAAACACAGGTGGTCCACATCTCAGTAAATGCTGCTTCTTGCAGAGCGAAAAGAAACTCTAGTCAGCACATGGACATACTTCTCCTGAGAGTGCCAAGCCCATTCTGCAGCCTTTAATTTAAGCAACTACTGTGGTTACTTTAAAATAAAATGATAAGAGTACTGAGTCAGATGGTATAGAAAATCCTCAAGGGAACCTAGCTAGAGAGTCTCAAAACTGGATCTTCTCTTCCTTTTCATTATTTCATTTCTGTGTTGGCTTAGACTGTACAGTCCTTTTCATAGGCACTGACTATACACAGTTCATTTTCTCTAACTTACGAAGTATCATATGCTTTGAAAACTCTTTAAACAGCACAGAATATCAAGAAAACCATTCCTCACATCCAAAATATGATAAAATGACTGCTTTTTAAATTCATGTCCTACTGTTTTCTCTTTCTGCACCAAAACTGAATAAAATAGAAATAGGAACTTGTAACTGAATTCTTAGATGGCTTGGAGGAGTTCTGAACTGTAGAATACCTGCAGAATAGCATCTGCTGCATAGGAAGAGCTCAGCTAGCTCTCTTTCTCACACACACACCTGCAAAGTGTGTTCACACAAGCAGGAGCTCAGATTACCTGTTCATACACACACATACACACAGTGTGTAACACACACAGGAGCTCAGATGACCTGTTCACACACACATACACACAGTGTGTAACACACACAGGAGCTCAGATGACCTGTTCACACAGGTGCACACAACCTGTACAGTGTAGTAACCCAAGCAAGAAAGCCACGTGTAAGTCTTTCAAAACCAAACCAAGAGTGGAAATAGGTGCATTCAGTGTGCTCAAACTGTTCTGTCACGCTGTGTTTGTCATGGATCTCAGTCCACTGTGTTGGGTATTTATCTTGTTGTTTTGCTGCTGTTTGGTTTTTGTTTTGGTTTAGCTGCAGAGAATACTGTTATCTCCTGGTAATATTTGGATAGCTTCGTGTTGCAGCACATAGTGTTGTAAGAGGAATGATCTTAAACATTCATCATTATTCTTGAGACTTGATCATCTGAGCTCACATACAGACATTTACATTCATCTCTTTAAAGGAAATGTTTGTGCTCTCCTTTTGGAATGGTTTGACATTAAATATATTGGACCATGCAGGACAGAAGTTTGATTATCTTTGGTTTCAGACATTGTGTGTGTGTGTGTGTGTGTGTGTGTGTGTGTGTGTGTGTGTGTGTTTTATAGGTGTGTAGATGTACATGGATGTGTATATGTAGACTCATGTTGACCCGGGAGTATTCCAGTTCATTTTCCACCTTACTGAGACAGAGTCTCTTGCTAAACCTTGGAGCTCACCAATCCCAGCTAGTCTAGCTAGCCAGCTTGTATGTAGGTAGGGAATCCAGACTCTGGTCCCCATACTTGTATGGCAAGTGCTTCATCCGCCAAGCCATCTCCCCAGGACTCCGGCACTTCATTTTTAGGTTTATGAGTAAGTTACTCTAATCCTTTACAGCTTCAAAATTTAAGGTTGGATTTAATTTAATTTAAGGTTGGATTCCACAGTTGAGGGCAAAGTTCTGTAGTTGCCACTAGAGGGCTCCTGTTGGGTTGAACACGTTCTTTCAAGGTATAAATATTCCATCATTACCTTCTGCATCTCTCCATTTTATGTACAGACATGTCTCTGTCCCTGTGAGATACCTTCCTCACATCTCATTAACTTGTCTCATGAGCAGGCTTTGTTACCCAGTCTGGAGAGATGATACCATACTCTAGATTTGGAAAAAAAAAACTTGAAATTAAAGGAGAAACATCTATTTTTTTTTTTTCAGAAATATCTGAAAATGCCCATAGCTTCCTTGCCAAAAAGAAAAGAAAAATGTAAGTTCTGTTTTGATCCCACTGGGCTAGCTGCCATCTAACTGGCACCAACGTAGAAACTCCATTTGGACAATTTTTTTAGCAAGATCAGCTGTAGTACCATTTGTTAAAGTGTATTTTCAGAATATTGGGTTAATTTAAACCATTAAAAGTTGTGGCATAAATTTTAATTGAAGGACAAAAATAATTTTCAGTGTCTGTTCTGCTTTTATTGTGTAGTGAACATGTTATAGAGCCAGCTAAATATGTGGCTCCAATTAACATGGTAAATCATACCATTGTTTGCACATTCTTATTTATTTCTTTTTAAGGGTTTGAAGGCTAGCACAACATTCTCATTTGAGTGTTTTAAGATCCACAGCAAAATTCAAATAGTTGCTTCCACTATGTAGTTGAAAGAATTGGAAAACAGAAATTAGAAACTTCCCCCAAACTGAGTGCTGCAGTCTTAGACCCATGCAGTCCTACTCAGGCCTGCACATTCAGTTAAGGGTGACTGACGGGCACCCAGCGAGAGCAACCAGGGGGCTTGGGATGGAGGGACTGGGTGAGGCAGGTAGGGAGGGACGCTTGGCTGGCATGTGTTAGGGAAAAGAGGCCAGACTGAGCCCTGGACTCTGGGCTTCAGTCTGTAGCTTAGGAAGCCAGCGAAAGGAAAGAGGACATGGGCCTGGCCACTGTTCCTCGTCCTGATGCTTCACTCACTAGAGCCTCTGGGCCCTGTCTTCTGTGGAGAGGGGCTGGTGGCATGCCACCTTCAATGTCCCTGGGCCTCTCTGGGAGAGGACATTGCTTTTGCATTATGTAGTCTCCCTTACTGCATGTGTGGACCTCTGAGCCAGTGCTGCTATTGTGTTTGATGGTGAACTTTGTCCATTTTGTCAGTTGCTCCCTGCCAGAGTTTGGCTGTGGGAGATGGACTGTGTCATGCTTATTGGTGTTCACTGATTGACTGTTCATGTCTGAAGTAATGAATTAATGTTTTCTGATACAAGCAATAGTGAGCATATCTCCTCTGTACCAAGTAGCTATACAAGTAGAAAATTAAATCCAAGTCCCCAGGCAGATACCCGACCCCTATATTTTATCTGGCATTCCTTACACATGTCACATGTAAACACCTTTCACAGTCTTGGATCGTTGTCCCCTCACTGTGAAGGCCTCCCTCTCCCCCATGCAGCTTTTTTCCCTCATCAGCTTTCCCCTGCCTCAGCATCCACTTCAAAGACACCTTCCTCCTAGAACCCCTGGAACTTCCCCCAAAGTGCGGGCAGCAGACACCTCTAGAGCAGTCTAGCCTGTGAAAAATTCTACATGCCCATCACTAACTTCAGCCTCATAGTATCAGAGCTGAGCATGGTGCTGAACACACAGCAGAGGCCAGACCTGTGTCCTAGACAGCTAAGAAGTTGTGTTCTCTTGAGCAGGCAATATGGAGATGTGCCCCAGACAGCCAAGTGACAGGTAGGGAAACATAACCAACAAATTACATGGCTCCTGTAATCACTAACATGGGATGCCAGGTCGAAGCCAGAAAGTATGGTGCTGGGAGTGTGTGTGGCTGCTGTCCCTGTGGTTTGACCCAGTCATTCACCTCAAGGCCATTGAGTGCCACCGGAGTCATACAAGCCTTCGTGTCATTTGGAAGAAAGTAAGTGCTTTGGGGATTGTTGTTTGGCCCTGTGAACAGAGGAGTGTTTTGTATAGCAAGTAAGGAGGGATCTTGGTTATCCTCCAAGGGGCTGGAGTCCTGCCCCACCTAACCTCAGTTGTAGAGTTTGGCAAATGCCGTCTTCACTGAAGATGCTCCAAGCAGGGCTCTAGGTTCTCCCTCCTGTGAAAGCAACTTCCCTGCCTACATTAGACATCAAGCTCATTTCCAAGTAGTGGCCAGCACTGGCCGGACTTGTGTGGCACCATCAGATCAACAGTGGTTCCTAATGAAATTCAGGGCCATGCTGGGCACATTTTCATTTGTTAGTAGTTGACAGACATCAGCCAGGCAAGCCAGCCTTTGAAGATAGACTCTGGCGGTACCTTAAATCAGGGCCACACCTATGGAAACGATTTAGTAGGGTTCTGCTAGCAGTAAGAAATAGTGAGGAGGTGTGGGAAGAAGTTTTTGAGCCCGCCCTTGCTCAGTCTGATCCTCCGAGGCGTGAGTAGGCACAAGTTGCTCCCCTTTAAACCAGGGGCTCAGCCTTCCCTCCTTTGCTCTAGGCTGCAGGCTACCCCAAGCAGAGCAGACCATCTCACACTTTCTGGACTGGGTCGGATCGTGCAGAGTTCTCAGTAGGGAGGGTTGGTTTGTGAGCTACCGTTGGCCAGTGTTATGGCCACTCTCTCCACTAGGACAGAGGTAGGCTCCGGTCTGTGACAGCCATCAGCAGAGGTGCCTTCAGAGAGGCAGGTTGAATGCTACTTAACCCTTAGCTTCCTGTTTACAATTGAATCTTTTTTCTGAGGGACTCAGTGACAAAATATGTGTCTCACACTTTGAACTTCAAAACCAAGTTTATTTCCTTACTTCATTTTATTCCCGCAGCAATCCTGTAAAGTAATTAGAGCGGTTATGGATTGTTTTCAGCTGAGAACGTTGTAACACGTGCAGGTTGAGTGCGTTAAGACTAGCCCTAGTCGTTTCCACAGGGCATTCTCTCTGGTGCGTGCCGCAGAGCTGAGATGGGCGAACTGTTGTGTTTGCTGTGCATGTTGTGAGGCAGAAGGCTAAGTGACACGTGTGTTCTAAAATCAAGTGTTACTTACAGTTGCCAGAGACTGTGTAACCACACACTGGGTCCCGGCACACCCTGCAGGCTCTTCAGCGTGTGGACACAAACAAAGTCCACAGCTCAAGCATTATGACGCAGCCTATTGTGAAAAGAAGCCCCTAAACATCGTGGCGGAAAACAAAAGATGTAAGATTGTTATCGGTGTTAATTTTTGACGCTAGCCCAGCATACTGGGACACCAAGATCAGCTTCTGCTGCAGTTACTCGTTCATGTCTAGATTGGCAGGACAACCTGAAGCACGGCATGCGTGCGCACGTAATTCCTTTCTTCTCACAGCAAGGCATAAGTGGATTATGAGGTAGGTCTTTGAGAACCGTTAATCAGCTTAGGTTCAGAATAGCATCAGATGATATCTCGGGCAGCTAGGATAGTTGGCAGGGTAGGATATTCGGCTTCAAGGTTTATTTGTCCAGCCAGCACTTACTGAGCACTCTGTGTGAGGAGCATTCTGAGCTGCCAGCTAGGAGACAAGGGAAGAGTTGCCATAGGTGCTCTGTAGACACTGGCTTGAACAAGAGTGGTCTCTGCTTCTAAAATTGTTTCCTCGGTTAGTGTTCATATGGCCATTCTAGAATAATCGTCCCAGAGCAGAGATGTCCCTGTGCTCGTTAGTGGATGCTGTCCTGGGATGGGAACTCAGTCTTTCACATTCAACTCAAGGAGCTTTGAGCAATCAGTGTTCTCTGGGCCCTCTGTGCAGCCCCTCAAGGAGCCTTGAAAGATGTCTTTCAAAATGCAGTTGTAAAATGACTTAGAGAGGGCTGGATATGGTTCAGAGGTTAAGAGCACTGGCTGTTCTTCCTAAGGTCCTGAGTTCAATTCCCAGCAACTACATGGTAGCTCACAATCATCTATAATGAGATCTGGTGCCCTCTTATGGCCTGCTGGCGCACACACAGGCATAGTACTGTATTAATAAATAAATAAATCTTTTTTAAAAAATGAGTTAGAGAAAATATATTGACTGTGCTGTGTGATAGGGGTTATGATGGAGTGAGTTTGGCCAGGCAAAAACCAAATACTCCCACTAACATTTAATTACCAATATGAGAAGCCAGGGGTGGCTCTGAAGGAAGGCTGTATCACATCTGGTTAAATGTGAATTCTCTTAATCTCTTTTGTGTAAAGATTAAATCTCTTTTCCTTATAGAAATAAACTGTAGTTGGAAATTATAAAACTCATTAAAAAAAACTAAACTAACAGACAAAAACAAGTATAGAGCAATTAATACCTAGCCTGTAAAATCTTACTCAAAAATTTTTATAGTGTGCAGATTTCAGGCAGATCTCCTCTCCCATACTTAAGTTCTGACAAACATGGTCCATCCCTTTGAAGTGATGGTTTGGGAACGCATGTCCTTGGTCTCCAGGCTGCAGACTTCCATCTCCACATTTGTCTGGTGGTGCAGGCACACGTTATTAAGTTGATAAACATCAGGGTGCACGATGCTGTGTTTCCCTTTAACATGCATGCTAATGGTTGTATGTTCCAAGCCAGGGCCCTGGTTTAGTAATACTTAGTCATCTCAAGAACACAAATAGGATATTATTTTAATTCAAATCATTTCAAAGAATGTTTTCTCTATGTGAGAGATGCCTACCAAATATATCATATAATAGATATCTGCAGTTAGGTAATCTTGTGTCCCAGGAATTATTTCAAGTGCTAGGTAAATGGTATAAGAAATATAGAAGATCATTCTACCCTCTCAGAGTTCACAAACCAATGTGTGCTGAGAGAAAGTAAGCAAGTGAAAAAAAGAAATGTTTGCTTCTGCTGAGTGCCCAGAATTAGAACTGAATTAAGGGGTTACTTAATATATGGCATATTAGTATAATAATAATATATGGTAATAATTCAGAGTAGTTGAACTGTTGAAGATGGAAATTGCCATCACTTCGGTATACACCTTGTATCTTTCTATGTGTAAGCGAATAGCTGTGTATATGACATACATACGTGTGTATGAGACACAAGAATGATTCTACATTGTAGGCAAAACAGAATTTCACTTTCTACCCATGAAGAATTGCCTCCTCCTGCCTGGACTACAAGTTCGCAAGCAGCTCAGAACTATGAACTAAGGAAATGGGGTGAGCCTCAGTTTTTGCAGTGGCAGTCAGTTACCAGGCCTAAGCACAGTAGTGAAGTCCCAAGCCTCTGGTGACCACTGAGATGAACAGACAGCAGCTAGGATTTGTGAAGGAGAGTAGCAGAGGTGAAAGGGCATTGCACCGAAAATGAATAGATAGAGAGGGCTGGCTCCCTCTGAGCCCTCACTGAGCACTGCTTTCTGTTCGTGGGATGCAACTCCACTGTTAGAGGCAATAATCCTAATAAGTCTGTAGCTCACTGAGGGAGACCAGTTCATGTTCCCACCTGCAAAATGAAAAAAACCACATAATACAAGAAAAGTAGGATGGAGTGCAGAAGAGTACCACCCAGCTAATGAGAGTAAATTGCCCTAGATCAGAGTCTGCCTGAGACTTGCCCAAGCAAAGCTGAAAGCAAGCCTTGCGAGATAAAGCAGATCAGAAGAGACCTGACCGCCTGCCAGAACAAGCCCAACACCTTTAACAAAACCCAGCACCCATAAACCGGAAGCAGCAGTGCCCTGCATTCAGCCACAGAAATGCATAAAAGCAAGAGACTATGACCTAGACAGGGGACCATTAGGAACAAAAGCAGAAGTTGTTTGGCATAGTCTTTTGAAACCTCAAAGCCCACCCCCAGTGACACACCTCCTCCAACAGGCAACACCTCCTAATCCTTGCCGAACAGTTTTACTGAGTAAAATTAAGCATATGGAAACCATTTTCATTCAAACCACACCCACCAAAAAGAGGTGCACCAGATGATTCAGACTCTATTTGTATATCAGAAAGAATGAGATCACACTAAATCCCCATGATTGCAGTCATTCTGTAGGTTACTGTGTTAAGTGGAAGAAGCAGGATTGGAATACTACTCAGCAAGCTTTAATTCCCTGCACAAACACCCTAGTAGCTGGTATGAGCAAGTGTCCTGGGAAGAAGATGGTAGGAGCTGTTGAGTGGTTCTCTGACTCTGTGATAAGCTTGAGTTGGAAGGTGCAGCCTTTGTACGTGTGCACGTTTACCTAATTAAAATATCCTTTGCTGGAGAGCTGGACAGCTGGCTCAGGGCTTAAGAGCACTGGCTGCTCTTGTAAAGGACCAGGGTTTGGTTCTCAGAACCCACATGGCGGCTCACAAACGTATCCAGAACTTCAGTTCCGGGGATCCAGTACCCTTCACCAGCCTCTAAGCACTGAGCACACACATGGTACACACACTTCCATGCAGGCAAAATATTATACACCTAAGAAAACAAATCTAAAAATAGTCCTGCCTTATAAATGAATCAAGAACCTGGAAAACTCCACAAAGGTACGGCTTGATTGACTTACCTGATGGAGAGTGAGTGTTTCTCATAATTGCCAGACACTGTCCTCTAGGACGTTTTTAGATGGCAGCTGGTGGGTTCCCACAGCCCTTCAAGGAAGGATTTCACAGGGTGGAAACTAGAAGTAAAATACAGCTGAGAGCGCTCAGCTAAGGCAGAGGTTTTTAAGAAATTGAGTGTAGCAAGGTGGCGCGTGCACTTCATTCCTGTACACAGAGGCAGAGGCCTGCAGGACTACACAGTAAGACGTTCTTTTAAAAAGTTCAGTTTTTAAAACTTTTCTATTACTGTAATAAAATGCCAGTAATTGCAGCAGTTAGGGGGTGGAGGCAGGAGGATCAATTTGCTTAAAGCCCATCTCGGAGATGTAGTCTGGATGACATGAGACCCTGTCTCAAGGAGATAATTGGTAGCTGTTGCTATCAGTGAGCCTTAGGGGTATCACGTAGCATGCTCAGTCTTCCACCAAAATCATCTGTAAACGTTTCACGTGGCAAGAGCGCTTAGGCAGCCAGCCATTGTACTACTCCAGGCATTTTATATTAAGATTGTAATTTCCTTGAATCTAACAGATTCAGCATTTTGAAAGTGCCAACTGCCAAGATTCATGTTTTCTTTTGAAAATAAGTATTTCCATGATTCTATACATACATATATGTAGAGCGAGAGAGCGAGCGGATCTTTGGGTGTCTTAGTATAAAATCAATTTGTCAGGACAAATTTCTGGAAATTTGCCTAATGAGGCCAACGAAGTGGGAAGTCCCTAAGTGGAACTATTGGACAATGAAGTTTGCGTTTTGAATGAAGTCATTTGTAAGATGCTTTATTCTACCTATGATTCATATTCACTCTTTAAATAAACTTTGCTTCCTGGGGTGAGTACCTCATATATTTGTCAGTGTACATATTAAGAGAAGTTATCTGTTAAAGGATCATAGTAGACAGATTCACATATGCCCTTTAAAGCACTTTCTGTTGACTGATTAAATATTTTTCTGTTACAGCTACCACTCTCTACCCTGAGTCTGTTTGTTAAGTTTAACATATGCAGCAATGAGAAAATATTGCTTTAGTTTTGCCAAAACACTTGGTATTTCAAGAAGTACTATTGAAATCTTCCTTTTTCACATGTTCTTCTTTGCTCATGTCTAGAACCATGAAGTGTTTGAAGGCAGATGCACTGCCATCTTTATAAAGGGGTCTTCTGAGAAGCACTTCCCCACCCCACACCAGATTACAGTGGCTTCCTTACCCTTCAGGGGCGCTCTCAGGACCTAATCCTTCCCCATTGTCTGTCAGGAGCTGCCACACAGCCAGTGTGGGGAGATGTTCCTAAAAAGAGATAGAATTCTGCATGTTGCATGGATAAAGTAGGCTTCCTCTATGGCAACTGTTGTGCAGTGTGGGCCTGGTAATGGGAACGTGTTTGTATGTATAGTGTGTTCAAATCTCAGCTTTCCTATGAGGAAAACTGTGCTGTCTCAGTTTCTCCAGAAGCAAGACAAAACAAGAGGTTGTGCATTAGAAATAAGTCAACCTCCAGACTTGCACATGAGTGTGGTGGTTGACACCCACTGCCAGTTGACAGGATAGAGACTCATGTGGGAGACAAACCTGTAGGCATGTTACCGGTTTTCACTGTAGACCTTGACAGGAGTAGTGAGCAGTAGCCAAATCACAGTCTGAATCCTATCCTGCCGTGACATTTCTGCCATCAAAGGCATTAGCCCATTTTCAGTCTCCCTCAGGTTCTCAGGACATAGCACGCGGCTGGACTCTGTCATAGTATATCCGGAATGGCCCCTATTCCGGATCGTGATAGAATCCTTGTTCCCCTCTGAAACCTCATGAGCTGGGCCTCTCCTGTCCACATTTCCCTCAGATTCCGAGCTTCCAAACTCCCGTCACAGTAGCCCATTAAGCTATGCTCACAGCTTCAGAGGGCTTTTTCCAGATCAAAGTTCCAAACTCTTCAACATGCCTCCTGGAGACCATGTGGTCATGCTTATCAGAACAGTAGTCCCACTTCTCAGTGCCAGGCTTCTGTATCAGTTACTGTCCTGTGGCTGTGACAGTAAAGTGGGTCTCACCACCTCTGTGAAGTAACCTAGATCATCCTTCCCGGGCACGCCCAGAGGCTGGTCACCTAGGTGACCCTAGATCCTGTCAAGCTGCTAATGTTAGCCACCACAGTGAGACTGTGACTTACTCTGCACTTTGTGCTTACTAACATGGACACAGAGCAGCTATAGATGGTGTCCCCAGGGGCAGATTCTCAGACAACACAGGAAGTAGCATTTCTGCTGTAGCCTTTGCTGTCCCTGTCTTCTGAACCATCAGAATACAGTTGTCTCTTGTGACTGCCACCACCAGCCAGATCCAGCTTCCTTGTAGTTAAGAGTGACCCCAAATTACAGACAGGTGCTTCTTCAGCATCCTCTGGCCTTGCTAGATGGCTGATTGGCTGTGTTGTCCAGCCCTGTACATGGGGGGCTCCCCCCAAGGCTTATAAAATAGCTCACTAAGCTGGTGTGGATGGGAACAAGAGTGGCCAAGTGCCAAGTTCAAAACCTTTGCTGCCATCACGTAGTCTTATCATCTCCATTTACTAGGAAATACTATTGCTTTTGATTAAGCACACTCTGTGCCTCTCTTATCACAGCCATGGCTTAGGCGCTTGTCTGAAATCTATATGGTTCCTTGGAAAATGGAATATCTTAAGCTGGGTGCACATGAACCATGAATTGAGAATTCCTTTAGAAATAGTACTCATACATATTTTATACATAAATTGACAAGGATGGCAGAAACCTCATCTTCCCTGTAGCAATTTGAACCAGACTGATTGAGGATTTATTGCCTAATTATACTTGTCATCCTGACATAAAAGTCATTAGTTCTAGAAAAACGTGTTTGTCATACCAGGATTATCTCCAGTTACTGCAGTCAATATCGAGCATGTACTTAAAGCCAGAGAGAATAGTCATCTCCATCACGTGGTGGACTGCATGGAGCTGATGGCAAACCCGTTTGGTGCTGACCCTGTGCCATAAGCACAGCGTGACATGCAAGAAAGGAAAGGCGCCAGGCTGCACAGCCCTCCTTGTGCTTCACAGCTGCTGTCTCTGACTCCCTTTGTGGGTGAATCAAGGTCACTGAAGAATCAGAAAGGGATGCCATTTAAACTGATGAATATCTGGACGAGGATTAGAGCCAGATTCAGTGTGGTGCTTCCTTAGCATTAATTCCACTGACCAAGTTGGCCTTAGTGCCCACGTGTGGCCATGTCCTCTATTTCTTAAAGTGCATGTGAAGTTGGAGCCCAGAAGAATAAACCTAGTACTTGTGCTGAGAGGGCTTGTTCAGTGTGAATGAGCTTCAGACACATCTGAATTTTCAGTGGGCGTTGCAGGGAGGCAGTGCTGTTTCCCGTGTGTGGGATGTTACTGGCTGATGGAGCTGCTATTCTGTGTCAGTGTGTACTTAAGACCCTGGGACCCATGTGCTCTGCCTAGCATCACAAAGTAAAGAGTGCTTGATGGTTCATCCTCCAACAGTTGCTTCAGGCCTCCTCATAGTCAAGCAGGCTCATACAGTTACCTGTTAGTGGGTACGATTCTCCAGCACACCTATGGGTCAAAAGTTGATTTAGACCAAAAAAAAAAAAAAGATGCAGTTCTTCTGCCTCATTCAGACTCACCCCCAAGCGTTTCATCATGGTTTCCTATAACACCAGTGAAGTTGTTTCCACAGGTGTTCACTTTGTCACGGGATGCTTATGTTTAACGGTGGCCCTACGGGGAGAGGCCACTGCAGGCCGTTTCCTCCTTTTATCAGATCCTTCTGCAGCAGTCACCTTGTATACTTCCGCAAATCATACAGCGCACTGAAATATTACATTACAAGTTAGAATTAATATTTAGAGTGACATAAAATAATACTGCCAGAAACATATTGGTGCCTTGGTGGGGCATCTGTAGTTGGCCCCTCAGGTCTTATAAAGACTGCAGGGGTAGCATTGTTCAGAAGGCCTTTGAGAACAGAAGTATAGGTTGAACTTCTTAGAAGCAACAAAAATAAGGGGACCATGGTTTCTAGAGTAGAATATGAGGCCGTAGCTCACAATGACCTATCAGATATCTGTGGGGCAGATGCTGGTCTCACCTCAGGGCAGAGCACAAAAAATATCTCTTGGCTTGAGCTTCTCCAGCCTCAAGACCCTCCCTCCCAGCTTCCTGTGGTGTCTGCGGGCTGTTGCAGGGGAGAACAGCACACTTGGATACCCGAGGCAGCACTCTCAGAACAGGACGGAGAATGCTGTAGTCAGAGGGGAGAGGGCCCTTCAGCATGTAGCCTCAGCAAGTGTCTTGGTTTCCCTTCCAGGAGGCAGAGACAGCCCCGGTTGCGTTTACCCAGAGAGGACACTGGGCAGAGTGAACTCACAGAAACACTGTTCTCTGAGTCAGTCATACCGCCGTGCGCCCTGCAGTTCTGTAATAAGTGGCATCCAAGACACCTAGGAAAAGACACTATTAAAGTTTTGAGTCATTTGGTTCCAAGAGATGTGTAGTAGTAGACAAATTGGTTTCGTT
The DNA here is from genome assembly GCF_907164565.1 of Psammomys obesus. Lineage (NCBI taxonomy): Eukaryota > Metazoa > Chordata > Mammalia > Rodentia > Muridae > Psammomys > Psammomys obesus. The sequence continues at coordinate 25,467,413 of NW_026590062.1, read as the reverse complement.
TTAAAGAAAGTGAATTCCCCTTCCTTGCATGTGAAAATCATATACCCAGCGTACGGCATACCTAGATTTGAGAGGAGGAGGAGCTGGAGCTTTGGTAGGTTTTGAGTCTAGAGACCTGAAGAACTCCCTGACATCAGGTTCTTAGTTGAAAGTTCAACCAGCATGTACCCTGACTGTCCTCACCCTTAACTGCAAAGGCTGGGCAAGCTGAGTCTGCCACAGGGCCACACACAGGAAAACAGGTAAGCTAAAGAAAGCAGTGCCTGGCTCAAAAGTGGGCCCACATGGGTCTCTGGGTCTGGAGAGTTAGGCTTCACTTCTTCAGTTGGATGGACTAGAAGCTGTAAATGCGGATACAGTTGTCTGATTGCATATTTTAATCCAATTCACACTTTCAGTAAAGTGTCTTTTGTGGACACAAAACAGTTGAGTTGAGAGTAACACTATTGTTTCCTATCAGTACTTTTGTTAATAACGAACGAGGGCAGGAGAGGGAAGGCCCAAGGCCGGGAAATCCCAGTGTCCTCTTGTGTCTATGGCAGATTCTTTGATTTGCTCATTTCTTCATCCTTGAATGCCTGTGGTGTCCTTGAAGCTGGGAATGAGAGTGGCCAGCCCTGCTGTGAGGCCCTAGCGGTGCCCTGAGAGCCAGCTTAGCACTGGCTGTTTCTTGGAACTTACGCAGACTCTCTTTCCTTACTTCCCCATCTTCCCCAAAATCCAGAGCCTCCAATCATAGGCCTCAGCTATGACTTTCCTAATCACAAAGATGCAGAAAACTTGTTTTCTTAACATAGTACCATTCAGCTTCCCTAATCCTGTCTGTGACTGTTTGACAACATAAAGAACCCACAGCTGCTTAGAATGATAACATTTTGTTAAATGGAGGGTATTGACAGTGTCCTAGAAGCATTCAAATCTACAAAATTCCACTCCTCGCTTGTTTGTTGTAGGACGGGGGCATGCCTCCTCCGCCACAGCAGCTTCTGTGTAAGGCAGTCCATCCCCGTAAGTACCTGTGCTAGTTTTACTGTCAACTTTATGGAAACTAAAGTCAGCTGGGAAGAGGAACCCTTAGTTGAAGAGTTACCTCTATCAGATTGGCAAGTGGGACGGTCTAACTTACTGTGAGTGGCATCAGATAGGCCACGGCTGTTTGAAAAGGCTAGCCAAGCATAAGCCAGAAAATCATCACTCCTACGTGCTTCCCAACTACCTTGAACCTGCCTGAATCCCCTCAGAAATGAACTGTGGCCTGGAAGTATAAGCTGAAATAAACCATTTTCTCCCAAATTGCCTTTGGTCATGGTATTTACAACAACAAAAAGACAAACGAGGACAACAAAAACTAAGCTGGGGGTTTGCGTTTCTTATATAAGATTATGGTTTGGACACAAGAATATTTTATAAATTAGACTTGTTGCCTGGCGTCTGCACAGTGGCTGCTTCTGTCACGTGCCCAGATGATGTGGAGGTGTGTCCAAGGCACCCGCATGGGGCTGAGACAGGCCCCAGCATCAGCATCGGCGATCTTCCAGATGTCAATTTCTGGCACATTGGGAGGATGTTAACACTAGCAAGCACAAGTAAATTTTATAATAACTTCAAGGTACAGTGTCTTGAGAGTGAGGAACTTGCCTCCTAAGTTTCTATCACAGACATGTGCAGGTGGAATTTGAAAGGAAGACACAGGAGATGCTGACCTCTGACCTTGTACGAGTACACCTACACACCTGCATGTTTATTGGGGGGAGTGGGGGAGAAAGCAGGTGTTTCTCTAGCAATATGGTTAAGTCTTCCAAAGTAGTAAAGCAAGTTTGATTTAACTTAAATAGAATATTGTTCACATTGAGATAGAGTTTATCTGACTCAGACCAGTGAAGAGCTGGAAGACTACACTTGGGGGTGTTAGGTAAGAAGTGTTCTTGAGATTTCTGGTCATATTAAAGGACTCTGTTGCCTTTAATAATTTCGTTATCTTACAGTATTCTGAAATAAAAGATCAGTCTCGAGTCCCTTGTTAGATCTGTCCACTATCTGTGAGGGTCGCCAGGCTCACCGTGACTTGGATTCTCCGCTGCTTATTGGCTTGAGCAGTCACTAGTCCACAAGGCTGCCCTGAGCCTTTGTGTTTACATGCTGTGTGTGTTCAGCTACTTTAGAAGGTGTTTGTGCTCTTCAGACATTGCCTTCCTTCAGTAAATGTTTATGGAAGCTTATTAAAGTTTTATTTATTACACTTAATAAAAAAGTAGAAATGGAGATAAGTTAAAGTACTAGAGAAAATGTAATTGAAACAATTTGGAGTATCATTTAAATCAATTTCCTTATTAATTTAGAAATATTAAAAAGCATTTGACAACAACTTAAGATGTGTTCAGACATCGTTATGGGAAAATATGAGCAATGACTTGTCTTACTATTCCTAGATTATTTTTTAAAGAGTATTGGTTTTTTCTTTAAAAAAATGAAAACAGAGAAGAACTACAGTAAGTTGTCCTTATTTTAGAGTTAGGTTCTCAACGCTTGCTTTGTTGCCCAGACTGACCTCAAACTCCCCATCCTCCTGCCTCCATCTTTCAAGCTGGAGTTTCAGTAATGTATCATCAGATCCTGTTGTCTTATTTTTAAGATATAAATGTATGAGCACAGCAGTCGCTTATACACGATGTAGCTGAGATGCAGGGCCCAGTGTAGATAATGGCCGTTGTGGTGGGTTGGAACATTATGTTGTCGCATAGACAGCCTTGTGGGATATTAACAGTGTTTTCAGTGACCTTTTGCTGTGTTTATAATCTCTGTAATACAGGTGAATCAGTGGGACAAATTGTTATTAATTTACCCATGTGTGAAGGAAATTTTTAACATTTAAAAAAATCACTATAGTTAGGCTAAAAGTTCTATCACTTAAGTTTGGCAGTAAAGAGAATGTATATATTTTTCTGACAATTAATTTAATCAAGTGTTACAAATAAACTAACTGATTTTTTTTCACCTGTATAGAGTATATGATGAAGGTTCCCAAAGTTTGACCTTTTAATCCTCTGGTTTATAAGGCAGAGCATGGGGACAGGCTGTGACCGCTGAGGTGAAGCTGGGTTTTTGTGATATTGAGGTGACTCAGAACTGTAACAGAAGTGTGTGCTGAGATGAGATTTAAATGAGGTTTTCTCTTTTTTTTTTTTTTTTTTTTTTTCTCATGATTAGGCTATCAGCTGCAAAGGTCAGCACAGCATATCCTACACTTTGTCAAGGAGCCAGACCGTGGTGGTGGAGTATACACATGACAAAGACACAGACATGTTTCAGGTAACACTGCTTTTATAATGGAAACTGTTCCGCTTCCGTTTACTTGTATGTTTTGTCATTCAACCAGAACTTCTGCCGCAGCACCATTCAGTCATGCCCAGGGAGGAAGAGGTGAGGATAGTATAAAAATTACTCCTAAAGGGGTAAAGGGAAATTTTAAGGCCATATCTTCAGCTATTTTTGCTTGTTTTCGAGATTGTATTTTAATGACATTTCCCCCTTCCCTCCCTCCGGGCTCGACCACATACCCATCCGTGCTCTCCTTCAAATTCAGGACCTGTTTTTGTTTTTGTTGTTGTTGTTGTTGTTTCCTCAACCTTGATACAATAAAGTAGCTGTTAACACTAGACACAAAAAATATGTAAAGGCAACCACTTTTAAAACAAACATAATAGAAAAATGTTTAAATAAACACAAGTCAAAGAAGACAATACAAGAGGCTTCCAGAAATAATTGGAGCAGTGTATATAAAAACTGCCTTACCCTTACCCAGAAAATGTAAGCCTGAGTAATCTCATAATCAAATTTTAAGAAGGTAAAGGTTGATAGTCAGATTACTAAATGCCTTTAGACCTTAAGAAAGTATAGGATGCATAGGAAGGGTGATAGTGTATTACAAAGTCTAGAAATATACCAGACAAAAGCAAAAAGAAGGAAATCGAGAAACATCAATTAATGAAGCTGAAAAGAAATAATTCGAAAATGCATCCAAGATTCAGGACCTTAGAAACAACAGAAAATTGTAACGTGGACTCATAAAAAGAAAAGCAGAGGTGCGCCTCAGAGGTGAGACCTGTACTTATAGGGGGAGGGGTGGGAGGGAAGAGAGTGTGGAGAGAGTAAGCAGTGGTTTCATGTGTTAGAGTGGGAAGGTTGGTTAGGAAATGAACGTCAGGCTTTGACTTTCACAGTGTAGCTTCTTCGTGAATGTCAGAGACATGAGAGGTCAAGTGGGGGACAGCCAATCCAGATGCCGGAGGGTGACCCCATTCTGCATTAACCATTTCCCCAGACTTTACAAAGCAAGCAAGGGCCACACTGGGGCAGTTGTCAGGAAGAGAACCACAAATAGGCAATAACAGTGTTTTAAAATCATCCAGTACAGGTGCGCTCGTGGCGGAGCACTTTTCAGTTATTAGTTGGAAGTGTGGCACTGAGCACCTTGTGTGGAAGTGGCCTCTGGACAACACTGTGGTCAGAGCAGTGTCTCCACAGCGCAGTGTCACGGCAGGCAGCAACGGTGACATACACCCACAGGGCCACTGGCCAAGAGACTGCCACTAACATGTGCACAAATAATTGAGGGATGTGAAACGTGACTTAACTGAATGGCGCTTGGCTCAGAGTTACGTGTCCTAATGAAAAACTAACGGTAAGTGCACACTTCAGTGTGGGTAGAGAAGGTAGACTAGAAAGCTACATGGCACACGTGTTTCAACACCTCCATCTAAGAGGAGCCGGCCTACATCAGAATTGTCTTCTTTCTCTAAACTCTCCTTACATTTTTGGAGACAAATTTGTCTATAAAGCTGTCAGATTAAAAATGAACATAAAGCTGGGCCCAGTGGCACATACCTGTAATCCCAGCAGTCTGGGAGACAGAGGCAGACAGATCTCTGTGAGTTCAAGGACAGCCTGGTCTAGGAAGTGAGTCCAGGACAGCCAAGACTTCAGAGAAAAACCTTATCTGGAAAAAATTAAAAATAAAAAAAAATACTTTTAAAAAGTTAAGATCAAAATTCCTGTAAGTAGGTATCTGAAGAAGGAAACTTCCTCAGAAACTAACACTATAAAATTCCAAATGATTAACTGGTCAGATTTTTTAATTAAGTAATTATTGTATAAATTGCTCAAGTTAGAAATTCATAATCCTGAAACATTCCCCACAAAAAATAAAATAAGTTTTTATGAATATTATTAATAACTTTTATATTTTAGGTAAGTTTCTCTAGAGCCAAAATACAGTAAAGTAAAAGGAAAAGTCTAGTGACAAATTGGAGAAATATTTACAATTCATGCCACAAATAGTCAAGGTTCAAAAATGTAAGATGCTCCTAGAAATGACTGAGAAAAATACATACAGTGGAATTGACATACCACCAAAGAGTTTAACAGCTAATAATTTTAAAAGGACAACAAGTAGCTTGTTAAAATAAGTTAATGTGCTTTATTTCACCTACCAAAACAAAACAAAAAAACAGGAAATGTGACTTTAATATTTCTTTTTTTCTTGCTAGATTAGAAAAAAAAAAATCCAAAGGCTTTTGTCAGAAATGAGGGATAGATAAGTCTCCTGTGCATTATAAGTTGATGCAACCTTGTGGGGCAGAGATTTGGAAATGGCTGTGAGAAATCTGAGATGTTTATACACTTTGACTGAGCTCTGATCTTTCTAAGAGAAAGATTCTGTCCTCCCACAGATGTACCCAGGAATCTCCTTATGCACGTGCACCATGACGTTGTATAAAGTCTTGCTCTCAAAGCATTGCTTAAGAAATAACTCGAGTAGGGCCATGTCAGTGCAGTAGTCCACTGGAGTCCTGCGAGGCCATAGAGCCCAACAAGGAAAAGCTCCGAATACAGACTCAGAAAGCTCAAAACAGACTGGTAGAGCAGATACCGATGGCTCTGTGTATACCGAGTCTTACTGTTATTACTGAGGTCAGTCTGATTAGTGAGTCCTAGTATTGGGGTCAGTTAAGATTACTTACTGTGAAGTGTCAAATAATTAAATGATGGTACTAAATGCGACTAATAATGCTAAGTAGCATATTGACATTAAATATGTTGTTAAATTGGGATGATTGAATGGCTTAAATAATTCTCAGGTGCATTAAAGGTTTCTAAAAGGGCAGATGAAACGTTGACTAGGCAGCCAGCTTTGTGAAGGAAGGCGTAGGCAGGTGGTGTGCAGACTTGGACTGTGCGAAGCTGAACAGGTCTAGATGGCCGGGCACCATAGAGGAATAACAGACATAGTGTAAATATGAGGCGTAGTTACTCAAATGCCAACTGAAACTTGGAAGCAAGGTGTCTGCTACTTGCACACAGTATTAACAGCAGAGCCACCTAAAAGCTCTCTTTGTTATGCCAAGGATGGGCACGTACTTCCTGTTGATACTGAAGAAGTGTGCGTTTTCAGTGGCAGAGTCTTCTTATCACAAGTGGGCTAGAAGCGTAGCAAGCACAGTGACTCTCAACATAACCCTCAACAATAATGAAGAGGGTCGTGACTGTTGGTGATTGTCACTGATGCTTCCCACCCTTAAAGCAGTAGCTTGCTCTCCACATGAAGTGGGTAGTCAGGTGCTGCTGGGTGTGTGCTCCTTTAAGGAAAATCCTTCCCTTCCCCGAGTGAATTAAAGATGTCGTTGGGTTTTTCTCCGCTAGCTTCTGAGTGCTCCATTTTGTACCGGTAGTAAAAAGAGTCAAGGCTTAGTAAAGTCGCTAGCCGTGTGGCCGTGCCGGGTAGACTCGCTAGCTGTGTGGCCGTGCCAAGTAGACTCACCTTGAAGCGCCGCAGAGCGTGTCACTAGTACTTGTGCCCCATCTCCACAGAGGCCGTCACAGGGGACGGAAGCGCCATCTTTATTTTATCATAGGAGAAATTTGGGCTCTCTGGGGACTGTGGAGCATGCTTTTACAAAGTGCTGATCTGTGGGCAAGGCTGACGGCTAACTTGGTGGAGTGCCCACCAAGCATGTGGACCTGAGTGTGATTCCCCAGCACCACACAGAAGGCAAATGTGCTAAGGACCCTAGCTTTGAGGGGCCAGAGATGGGCAGATCTTAGGCTTCCTGGCCAGCCAGTCTGGCCAGGTTGGCGGGCCTCCAAAATCCGCAGGAGATCCCAGAATAAAGTGAAAAGAATCAGCCAAAGGGGCCCAGCTGGTAGAGGCATTTGCCACCCGGCTGAATGACCCAAGTCTAATTGCGAGGGCCCAGGAGGATGGAGAGAACCAACTCGGGCAAGTTGTCCTCTGACCTCCCCAGTGCTGTTCATGCACACCCCGCCCTCACCGCACCGCTGCCCCACATGCACACCATACAAAAATAACTAACTAAAAGGAAAAATCTAAAGAGAAGAAATGGTAAACGTGGCTGAAAAACACACTGACTTCTGGCCTTGCACACACTCATGCACACCCTTGACCTACATAGACAGGAAAGGGGAAAATACTGATTTTTGATAGCCCCTAAATTGTGAACCTGCATACTCCAGGTTTTTGAAGGGAAAAGCAAGTTAATAAGACAGAAATAAGATTTAGGTCTTTGTTTTCCACACAGTACCAATGCAGCCTCCTTGCATAAAGAGGCAAGACAACACAAGACTTCCTAAGTTCCCTAAGAAAACACTGTCTCTAAGGACACTGGTGCTTTTTCCTGAAGTAGTCTGTTTTGTTAAACGTGCCTCTATGTGAGTCTAGGCCATCTATGTGCAAGTGCTCGCAGAGGCCAGGAGAGGGTTTGGATCTGGAACTGGAGTTACAGAAGACTGTGACCTACCTTTGTGGGTGCTGGAAAACAAATATAAGTCCTCTGGAGAACAGCTGGTGCCGTCAGCTGCTGAGCAGTTTCTGCAGCCCTGTGGAACCTACCACTCACGATAGAGAAACGCATCATGTTCGTTTGAACAGGGACTCACTATGTAGACCAGGCAGGACTTGAACTCACAGAGATCCACCTGTGTCTGCCTTCTGGGTGCTGGGATTAAAGGAATGCATCACCATGCGCAGCTTTTTCTCCTTTTAACAAGCTTGTGTGTTCAAAGTGGCAAACAGTGCAGCAGCGTTGGCTGTCCTGACGATGGGCCCCCGCACAGAAGGCTGCGGCGATCCTCAGCCATCGCAGTAGCTCGGTGTCAATAGCTTGATGTTGGTATTGCGTGTGTAATGGTGGAGTATCAGGGTGCACAGTCAGGGCCAAATCTGGATTAAGGATAGTAGAGTCTGAAGTCATACAAGCAAGCAAGATCTTAGTAGTTGCTTACTAGGGTTGGAATAAACGAGAAAAGGAAATAGAGAAAGTAAAACAAAATCTGAGGGAGACAGCGGAGATGCAGATGCCTTACAGGGCCACTGAGAGGTGACAAGGGACCAAGCACACTCTGACAGTGTGGCCACGACACTGCCTTAACTTAGTCTGTTTGCTCTAGTTTTAGATGGTAGAGCTTAATTATCACCAATTTACTTTAAGAAAAACATTAGTAATACCTGTATTTTTTGGAAATTATCTTGTTCTGTGTGTGTGTGTGTGTGTGTGCGCGCACACACGTGCGTGCATTTAAAGGGTTGGCTCAGTATTAGAATCCTTCATAACCTATGTCATATATATATATATATATATATATATACATATATGTATGTATATATATATATATATATATATATAGAGAGAGAGAGAGAGAGAGAGAGAGTCTGCTGTGTCAGATACCCACCCAGTTACAGGGGCAAAGAGCTAGAGCTGTGACCTCAGCTTGCCTGGCATGCACAGTCACCTTCTATCCCCAACACTGCATATAATACGATAAGACCAAGGAGGGAGATGACCACCCAACCCATCAGCACACATTCCAGGTCGCACAGCAAATTGCCTGAGCTCCAAGACAGGAACAGAGGCAAGCAGGAAGGAAGTTAGGGGAGATAAGCAGATGAGTAGAGTAAGGTACTGATACTTGCCAAGAAGACATTAGATCAGTGGTTCTTAACCTCTGGGTCCTGACCATTGGAAAACACATTTTCCAGTGATCTTAGGAACTGATAAGACTACTCAGTAGCAAAATTAAGACTTTTAAAGCAACAAAAACAAATGTCGTAAGACCATCAGAAATATACATTTTGAGCCAGATAAACAAACTAGAGTCCCTGTACACAGTGATGATAACTGGAAGAAGGGAAAATGGAAGGACTTAACGTGTGCTTGGAAGCTACAGGGGTGAGGTTGTACAGCGGGACCATGGGAAGACTTAAGGACAGTTCTTGGGTTTGATGTTCAGACTGAACAAATTGTATGGCCGCCATTACCATCCAGAGAGGGGCTGGAAGGTCTTATGTTTTGCTCAGAGTGTGTCACACTAGAGACGGTCATTAGGTGTTGGGTGAATTGGGTCTGCTAGCTTGTAGCTACCAGAAGAGCCAGAGCTCTGGGCCCTTGGGAAGAAGAGTTGATGGGATTCTCTAAGAGAGAGGCGGGGAGGGGCTGAAAGTGTTTGCAGGGTGAATACCAGGGCAGATGAGTTCAGGCTTGCAGCCTGGGATTAGAGGTGTACTGATGCCCTTCCCTCCCCGCCCCCCATGGGAGGGGCTGGAAGCAAGGTGGCCTGGGCTGAGAAGGGAAGTTGATGAGCTGAGTGAGGAAATGGATGTGTTTTTCTGAAGTATGTTACTGATGGGTGAGAGCTGGTGGCTGCAGGCAGACAGGAGAGCTTCCCTAAGGCAGGTATGGGAGCGGGGCGGGGCTGTGCCAGCTCTGCTGGCAGCAAGATGCTTCGTGGCAGTAGAAGGTTCCAAAAGTAGCCATTGAGACTTTAATAGCAGGTCAACATGGCTGAGATGATCTAAGTAAGCCAAGGGTCACTTTTCAAATATTGTATATTTTAAAGGTTATCATTGACAAGCTAGACTCTAACAGAAACCAGAACCAAGCTGTGCCATTAGCCACAGTTCAGGGTGTTCCTGAGTGTGTTTGATGAGTGCAAGATCCCAAATGAAGGAGTGAGTGAAGATTCAGGGGATACATTCAAGAGCAAAGCTGTGGGATACAAAGCATCTCTGAGAGAGGGCTTCTGGATAGAAGCATCCAGGAGTCTTCTGTGACACAGAAAGAAAGAGTCAGAAAATAGACGTATATAAGGAGGGAAAGGAGAAATGAGAGAGGCCTTTGTACCACGTCAGCACTGTCTTCTTGGGCTCTGCGGGCATGCAGTAAGTGTGCTTTCATTATATATAAAAGTCCAAGCTCTCCCTACAGCTATTCTCCGAATGCCAGTGTTCTATGAATAGCAGATGAACTCAGAAGCATCTTGGCCTGTGTACCACTCAACTGTCAAATGAAATGTAGAGGCATCTCAGCTTGTCTACATGACTGGCTGTAAGAGAAAGTGGAACTGATCCAACAGAAGAAAAAACGGACTGTAGGTTTCCCACACCAACTAGGGTTTCAGTAAGAAAGTGGCTGAAATTTCTTTGCTGGTAAAGCAATATGAGCCTTGTTTCTTGAAGGAGGAAATTCTTCCTAGCACTCCAGAGGTTAGGTGCAAAGGGAGGTAGGTGATAAACCGTATGTGGCCAGCCAGGTAAGTGCATGGCTTAAAATAATTGATCCTAGAGGGATGTTTCAGTTGAAATAAAATCTCAAGTCTTAGTCAATTTCAGTTAAATCATGAGGCATGAATTTAGTGACTTGGAATAAGGTCGCAGCATGGCATTCCCAGAGGGAAGTAATGGCTGTGGGCAGGAAGGGGTGAGTCTGGGAAGCGGGCCTCAGTGGCAGATCACTTGCCTAGCCTTCTAAGAGCGGTGCGTGGCATCTTAGAAGAGTGCTTGCTTTCGGCTTACAACTAAGTCCCACTTCTTCTCTAAGACTGATGGATATTAGGACCCAGGGTGTGTGAAGCCCCGCCACCTCCCTTCTCTGAGGCTGATGGACATTAACCCAGGCTTCAGGTTTTGTGAGGTGACCAGGAAAGTATAGGGTCTCTCACATTTATCTCTCACCTAAACATCTCTTGGAATAAAAGTTCAGGGTGAGGTATGATGTTGAGTTTGAAGAAGCCACATTTTCTCCTTTTTATGTTTCTACATTTATTAAGTATTTATGACCTTTAAAAAAATAAAAGCTTTTAACAAGAAAAGAAACTTAGAGCTTGCCTTAGATCTGCACAGGGTCAGATTTATCAGTAATGCCTGCATGGGTGGGAGAGGGGCTGCTGGCAGCGGGTGGCCACGGCCCGGGTAGGGGAACGTCAGCTCTCTTTGAGGTTGTCGATCCCGGCAGGTGGCGTGTGCCCTACACCAGTGCACATGCGCCCATCACTACTTGGACTCAGATTTAAGAAAAAAAGGAGGAGAAGTTGTGGGGGACAGATCTGGAAAGGAATCGAGGGGGATTTAGAGTGGAAAATAGGGAAACACATGGTGTATAAAAATTCTCAAAGAACAAGTGTAAAATACTGTATTTTTAATAGGAAAGGAGATGCGCTTTCATTCTGTGCCTTTGTACACTTTTATTTTGAACTGTGCATTTAGAAAACTTTTACATGTATCAATAAGTAATTTCAAGTTTAACAGGAACAAAAGGCTCATAGCTTTGTCCGTCACAGTAGAGCTACATTACACAACCATCTTGAAAACGAACCCAACAAAGGGAAGTTTTCACAGCCTTAGGAAGATGAATTATATGGTATGGTTTTATGGTATCTCTAATTTAGATTTTTATGTTGCGTTCTTAAGCAACTTGTATATTTTCTGAGACCAAAATGCATATAGCTAAGCAATACACATCTGCTCGGCTTGATGAATTTCAGTGAAACCAGTAACTCCGTTTATTCTAGGTACATTTCACTAGAACAAGGAATTGAGAGCCATTAAAAAACAAGAAAAGATTGTTGCCTGTTGGCTTTGCACGCTAGTCTGTGCATGGGGACATACAGGAGAAATGTACAAAGGGAACCAGCGATGCTGCTGGGGAGCGTGCAGAGCTAGATGATGTCAGATCTCTTCATTCGTTTGTATTTTTTTAAAATCATGTATTTTACATTGCTTATCTTTTCAGGCAGAATTCACAATCAGAATAAAAACCACCTTGGAAATTGATTTTCATGGCCTTATGCACATACATGCCAGGGCTCATGTGCTCCTCCCCTGGGCAGCTTCTGAATCGCTCTCTGTTTTCAGACGAGGGCCTTAGTGGCATAATATTGAGTGAGGAATTCTTCATCTCCATGTAAATGGTTTTGATTGGAGGCTGTGTTTGTCACTGCCTTCCAGGCAAACAGACAGGAAGCATGAGTACATAAATTTTTAATATCTGATCCTGAGGATTTTCCTACTTACAAGCAAATGTGTCTTCTAGTTAATGGGAAAGAAGACCTGAGTTAGTGGAATCTACTCAACAGGATAGGCTCTGTTAGAACTCCAAGACTGTAGTGAAATACCAGCTCCTGGTATTTCACTTCGAAAGCTTTGAAAGCTTACCAAGGAAAGGAAGCCAATGTAATATTGGTAGCAACTTTTAGTCCTCCCCAGAGAGGTTTCTTTTTAACCCGGACATGAGGTGCTAAGAGTAGCCCCTTCTAAACATTTCCTCCACTTGCATTTTTGAGCTTTTGACTGACTTGGATAAACCCCACAGCCCATGTTCTTCTCCAGGTCACTCAACAGTGGCAGCTACTGTTCTCCCTCAGTCCCAGGGTAAGGGCTTGGTTTTCTCAGTGCTGCAAGTCATGGACTGACTGACTTAGGGAGTATAGCAAGCAAAGAGTTCCTTTGTTTCTTTCTCTGACAGTTTGCTTTCTCTGAAAATAGAAAACAAAGAATAATTTGGGAAGGAGGGCCCAGGGTAAGATGATCAATCCTTACTTAGAAAGACAAATGAGATGGCCATTGGAAATAGGAGAAAATGAGAAGCAAGATAGGAGCCTCTGAAAAATTCTACCTAGCAGTGTATCAAAGCAGATGCTGAGAGTCATGGCCAAACTTTGGGCAGAGTACAGGAAATCATATGAAAGAAGAGTTAGTAAGACCTGGAGAGAACAGGAGCTCCACAAGGACCTATATATATATATATCTGGGCATAGGGAGTTGTCTGAGACTTGATTTTCCAACCAAGAACCATGCATGGATATAACCTAGAACCCCTGCTTAGACATAGCCCATGGCAGCTCAGCATCCACATGGATTCCCTAGTAAGGGGAATAGGACTGTCTCTGGCATGAACTCTGTGGCTCCTCCCCGTGAGAGGAGCAGCCTAGCTAGGCCACAGAGGAGGACATTGCAGCCAGCCCTGGTGCAACCTGATAAGCTAGGATCAGATGGAAGGGGAAGGGGAGGAGGACTTCTCCTATCAGTGGACTTAGAGAGGGGCAGGGAAGATAGGAGGGAGGGAGGGCAGGATTGGGAGGGGGCTACAACTGGGATACGAAGTAAATAAACTGTAATTAATATTTAAAAAAAAGAATAATTTGCTGCAGAAGTAGTATTTCCAACTGGATCTGAGACATTCTCCCAGAATAGAAAACGGAGGTTTCTCGTGACACTTAAAATTGCTGGAGTAATAGACATAAAGTTGCAGTTAAGCAAAATGAGTAAGATCTAGGAATCTACTCGACAGCATTATCCCTGTGTCGTTATGCATTTGTATGTGCGCATCTCAGGCTGAGGGGATGGTAAACTACTTGACTGTCAAGCATGAGGATCTAAGTTCAAGCCCCAGAACCTCCCCAAAACACCAAGGGTAGTGATGTGTGCCTGTAATCTCAGTGCTGGGGAGGCAGAGACAGGAGGTTCACAGAGCTGGCGGACTGGCTAGCCCGGGCCAACTGGGGAACTCCAGGCCAAGGGCAGGCCGTCTCGCGGGAGATGGATGGCATCTTTGAAGAAGACATCTAAGGTTGTCTTCTGGGCTCTTAACTGCATGTGGGCCTGTGCACGCACACACACACTCACTTGTGGGGGGTATGTAGATTAAGTGTTGGCATCATGCTAAGATGAAAGTTTTGATGGTTATTTCCCATAATTTCTCTCTTAGCTAACAAGGAAGGGCAGACAGTTGATTAAGCAAAGATAATGAAGTTGGCAGGGTTCTGCAACACGGAGCCTGATGTCTTTGATGTGAGTCACGAGAGTGTTCGGTTTCCCCAGGTGGGCAGGTCAACAGAAAGCCCTATCGACTTCGTGGTCACAGACACCGTTTCTGGCGGTCAGAACGATGATGCCCAGATCACGCAGAGCACCATCTCCAGGTTTGCCTGCAGGATCGTGTGTGACAGGAACGAGCCATACACAGCACGCATATTCGCAGCTGGATTCGACTCTTCCAAGAACATATTTCTTGGAGTAAGTACTATGACTATATTCTGGCTTCAGAATCTCACCCACTGCTGGGATAGAGTTAATTTGCGGAGAAGTTGCTTTCTGTGAAGACTGTAGTTAGATTTTTTTTTTTTTTTCATGTTTTGATTTTTAGGCCAGTGGAGAAGACAGTAGTAAAAACCTGAGGTTAATTCAAAGCCTAGCCACGTGAATCCAGCATGCAGGAGAGAGAAGCAGGAGGGTTATAAGTTCAAGGCCAGCCTGTACTGCATAGAGAGACCCTGCCTCAATAAAAAGCAAACAATCTGTAGATTACTCAGTGGTCGTTCTATTTGCTGTATCAGTTATAGCGTATGCACTAACTATTTTAAAAGAGTATATGTTAACATTATAATACCTTTATGGTGAATTTGAGATGTTTATCTCAAAGGGAAGAAGAAGGAGGAAACTGTTAGTGAGCTGTTCACTGAAAGGTGAACAAAGGTGAGTGCTTGCTGTAGCCCACTGTGATATGTTAACAAAACAGAAAGCCCTGCCCACATGGGGTATCGTGATAAACCAATCCCCAAAAGCTTTAGTGATTTATTCTATCTTAATACAAATACCTTTGAACCAGAATATTGTTGCAGAGAGAAAACTGTCCGTTGTGACCTAAAGGATAATAAAAGTCTCTTGTCCTAGGTGACAGGGAGTATTGAGGAAGGCCAGCCCAGCCCTTGTTGCTGTGTCCTGTGGCATCTTGGACTGGGCTCTCTCTGTCTTGCCCACCGCCTCCTCTGGTACACCAGCCACTTGGGGCCCGAGAGGAGGCGGAGGGCTGCTCCTGTGTGTGACACCTCCCTGAGAAAGGAGGGGGAGGTGGTGAGGCTGTGCACTCCTGTGACTTCTCAGGGCAAAGCCACCTCATGGCAGGCACATCCCCACCCTTTGCCAGGCATTAGGAAGCCTGGGGCTACTCCGATGGGTTTCTACAAAGTAGGGCTCTGATCCTCCCTGCCCTGCTCTGTCTCAAGGAGAGAGGAGGGGCGGCAAAGCAGTACAGCAATAGAGGATGTCTGTCCTGTTACTGCTGCCGTCCGCCTCAAGGGGAGACATTGCAATGTGCATGGAAACACACTAGCCCCCAAATCATTACCTTATATTTTTTTTAATTTTGTACCTTTAAAGTTCTCTTTAGAATGTTCTTTTTCTTTCTGTAACCAGGCAATGAGTGCATGCAAAAAGCACTGTTAGGTTCCTGGGTAAGAACAGGCAGAAGTGAAGGCTTAGATTCCAGGCTTGACCCAGGGAAGGAAAGCGGTGTCTAGGTAAAGAGCTTGGTACAGGTATGTCTAAACTCCTGAGGAGAATGTGCAGTGAGGGAACCATTCAGCTTCAGACAGTGTCATGTCTCCTGGCGTCCGAGCAGCACACTCATCCTGTGCTCAGCAGCTTTAAGTGGAAAGGGAAATCCTGTGCTCTTTCCTACCTTTTCCATGTATTCTCTTTTTCAAGACAGGCTTTCTCTGTGTAGCCCTGGCTATCCTGGAACTCACTCTGTAGACCAGGCTCACCTTGAACCCAGAGATCACCTGCCTCTGCCTCCCAAGTACTGGGACTAAACGCGTGAGCCCCCGTGCCTGGCGAGCTTTCATGTCTTTTAGGGAGACTCTGGAGTCCGCTTTTCGAGTGGCGCTTTAGCATGCTTTTTCTGGTCTGTGGTGTTGTTCTCCAGGAAAAAGCAGCCAAGTGGAAAAACCCCGATGGCCACATGGACGGGCTCACCACCAATGGTGTCCTGGTAATGCACCCCCAAGGCGGCTTCACAGAGGAGTCCCAGCCTGGAGTCTGGCGAGAGATCTCTGTCTGTGGAGACGTGTACACCTTGCGAGAGACTAGGTCGGCCCAGCAGAGGGGAAAGCTGGTGAGTGGGCTCCCTCCAGAAAAAGTACCAAAGCACAGATGCTCGTGGTGACCATCACTTTTCCACTGATGAAGCTCAGAGCCTTTGTGTAGGGTTGAATGCGCCCTTCTCAGATCCAGAAGAAGTCCCATGAGCGCTAGAGAGTTGGAGCGGGGTGGCTGTCCTTTCCTCAGAGTTGGGCTTACCTGAGGGCAAGTGCCTCAGGTATTTTTTGGTCCTGACTGTCTTGAGAAAACAGTCATTTATTACATTTATCATTACAGAATTTATCTTTCCTCATAATAGTTTACTAATCCAGAAAAGTCCTGGACATTTTGAGACAGTGAATGAAAATTTTAAATTAAAAAATAAAGTCTAGATTTTCTAAAACTAACAAATAATTAAGTCCCCCCCCCCTTAGTTTAATGGTTAGAAATTAATAGCATTCTCAGTACTGTTCACCAGGGACAGCAAACATTTTACTTAAAGCTACTCCTGTGCCAACATGCTAGCACCTCGTGAGTGTCATTGCGGAGTCCTAAAACAGATGCTTGTTTTGTCCATTTTGATTGTGAGTGTGTGGTCTCGGGTTTGTGATCGTGCCGTTGCTGTGGCCCAAGCCCTTAATAGCCTTGTTCCCCTTTCACTCCTGCTCTCTTACATAGAAGCTGGGAGAGAACATGTGCCTTTTCTGGGTTATAGGAAAGGCCTTTCTCAGAGTAGCCATACACAGCACACAGTGGAGTGTGTGTGATCTGTGAACTGCAGAGACGAAAGTAGCAACCAGATGTTTCTGAGATGGAGAAAGGACCTGGGGCCTGATGGGTGATTGTTGTCCTGTCCCCGAGGCTTGCTTCTTGGGTGCCATTTCTGTTATTTCTATTTCACACCATTCTTGGACAGGCAAGGCCCCCTCACCTTACAGTAAAGCCACCTTTTTTTCAGTGCTTTGATGAAAAGCATTTTCTGGCAAAGGTCAGGCAAACTGTGTTTTATTTGAATACTTTTCAAGAAATTATAAATAGAAAAGGGATTTGAAAACAATCCCTTTTACAAAAAGGGTGCTCCTTTTTGTAGTTTTACACAAGACTGACCTAGAACAATTGATTTGCTGATTAATTGTTACAGCAGCGGAAGACGAAGACATGGTTGGGCAGACAGTGCAGGAGCGTTCCTTACCAAGCACACAGCTCATCCACTCTGCACCACGGTCTTCTGAAGAGGCAAGATCCTCTCACCTCATTTATGGAGAGAAGTAGCACACCCAAGTCAAATATTGCCCTGAGCCACAACTCAGATTCCTGCTCCAGTTGTAATTTCACAGAGGGCCATGCTGGGCGCTCACCTGAGCTGGTTCACATGTGAGCGTTTGCTACCTGTGTGAAAAGAAGCTGCATACTGAGCCGGGCATGGTAGCCCTGCCTCTAATTAGTACTCAGGAGGTAGAAGCAAGCAAATTGTGAGTTCTGGGTCAGACAGGGCTACATAGTGAGATCCTGTCTCATAAACCGAAGAGTGGGAAGCCAGCTCAGTAACACAGCTCTTACTAGCCTGTGCAAGGCCCTGCCCTCAATCCCCTGCAGAAAAAATAAATAATAAAATAACAATGATGATAATAATATTAAAAGCATACTCTGGGCGCTATGGCAAGACTGTCCAGTGAGCATGTCACCAGGTGGCTTACTTCTCCTTGGTTATTGCAGAACAGCTTAGGCAGTAGCATGTGTCACAGACTTTTGCCTGGCTTGCTAAAAAAAAAAAACAGCTCCAAAAATGGCGGCAGCGGCTGCTACTGTGTGTGTGTATACATGCGTGCATCTGTACCTGCACATGGAGACGACAGGATAACCTCTGGACAAGGCCTTGCCCACTAGGCTGAGACACTAGCCAGGGAAACCTAGGGACCCTCTCGTCTCTGTGACAACTAGCACACAGCACTTGGCTTTCTCTTGTGGGCTCTGAGCTCAGGTTCTCCTGCCTACAAGGCGAGTGCTCTACCCCCTGAACTGTCTCCCCAGCCCAGACAGCCTGTTTTTAAAGTTCGTGTCTGTCAACAGCATGCCTTAGATCTATGGAAAATTATGGGCATCTTTCTCACATCAAGATCTCAGGACCACTGAGCCTGAAACTTTGTTGCCACAGATACTCTTTTCCATGTGTGGTATACCCCAGGTCTTTGTCTGGAGAGAGAACCTGTGCCAGCTGCCGGAACCCCTCCAGTCCATCTGCTGTACAGCTAGATGTGAGCTGACGGAAGGCACATCCATCTTCTTTTGGCGCCCAGACCTCTCCCCCTGGCCGTCTGGCCCTGGCCTGGTGCCTGGTGCCGTGGCCTCAGCCAGAACCCCAGCCTGTCCTGCGAGTGCCTGTTGACTCCGTGCCTAGGGTAGTCACACCTCTCTGTGTGCTGGTGTCACCACCCTCCTCCTGGCTCCTGGCATCTTTTCCAAATCTCCATTCAGGAAAACTTCTGTCAAAACCTGTTCTGACCTGTCTTCATCGGAGTACCAGCAGCAAACAGTGTCTACTGTGTGCCAGACCTCGTGTCCAAGAATTCCGCTTGCTCTAACCTACTTACCCCTCATAGCCACCTTCCACATCCTAAAAAAAGGGAGAGTGTGGCGGTGTGCTCCAGTAACCACCCCAGCTCTAAGTGGCAGAGCCAGGTCCGTAACAGGCCAGAGGCCCCAAAGCTAGTCTCAGCCATTGTGCATCCGTGGCCTCTCAGTGTTTCCTTTACCCCTGGCTCCAGGCATGCCTACCTCCCGGTCCTGTCTGTCTATGTCTGTCTGTCCTGTAGTCTTCTCCCTTCTGGGCTTTGTATGCATCCGGCACAGGAGTAGTGGGCTGAGTCCTGTGCAAGCGCGGGTGCGTAGCACACACATCCTGTGAGAACAAAGGCTTTCCAGGAAGACTTCCACCTCTGACCTTAGGAAAAACGAGTGAAAGACAGTTCTAGGTGTGCATAGGTAAGGGACACTGAGGGTCACCAGGAATGTGTTGGATACCCTGCCAGAGGAGCATGGGTCTTCATGGGCAGGACAGCGCTCGTCCCTCAGGTTTATGGGTGTATTACCCACATAAAAGGTTAAAAATAAAAGTGTAATGTTTACGGGACTCCTAAAGTACCCGCTGCATTAGTGGAACTGAAGAAGCTGGCACACTGCGCTCTGAGTGCCCCACCCTGAACATTTACAGGCACTGAGGCTCGGGAGGGTGATGTCCCATGTCCTTTTTAGAGTTGAATGCTACCTCCCTGTGCTCTCTGTTTTTCTAGTTACTGAGGAAGGATGTTGGGGAGCCTTTGCCGCCAGAGTTTGCAGGGGTTTGCTTTTAAAGATGTGTCTGTTGAACCTGTTGTAGGTGGAAACTGAGACCAATGTCCTGCAAGACGGCTCCCTCATTGACCTGTGTGGAGCCACTCTTCTCTGGAGAACCGCAGATGGCCTTTTTCACACTCCGACTCAGAAGCACATTGAGGCCCTCCGGCAGGAAATCAATGCAGCCCGACCCCAGTGTCCCGTGGGTCTCAACACCCTGGCCTTCCCCAGCATCAGCAGGAAGGAGGTGGTGGAGGAGAAGCAGCCCTGGGCGTACCTGAGCTGTGGCCATGTGCACGGCTACCACAACTGGGGCCATCGGAACGACACGGAGGCTAATGAGAGGGAGTGTCCCATGTGCAGGACTGTGGGCCCCTACGTCCCTCTCTGGCTGGGCTGCGAGGCAGGATTTTATGTCGATGCAGGACCCCCAACTCATGCTTTCACCCCCTGTGGACACGTGTGTTCAGAGAAGTCTGCAAAGTACTGGTCTCAGATCCCACTGCCCCATGGAACCCATGCATTTCACGCCGCCTGCCCGTTCTGCGCCACGCAGCTGCTTGGTGAACAGAACTGCATCAAATTGATTTTCCAGGGTCCAGTGGACTGACGCCCTGGACGGCCATCTACACATTATTAACACGTTACTGTGAAGATTTTGCCACTAACTGTAGATTCTACCTTTTGTAATGCTGTTTGTTAAGGGGAAGGTGGACTGGGTTGGGGAAGAAGACGGGGCTGGTTATGAAACGTGGCAGGAGTTGACAGACACGGCTGTGCTCTGTGTTCTCGGAACAGCAGCATCGTCATTGAGGTCTGCCCGATTAAACTTTAACACCTGTGTAATGACTGGATTTCAACTGCCATGCTTTTGTTTTTAACTTTAGGTTTTTAACCAGATCTTTTTTTTTTTTTTCCTTTGTAAACTTGGGTAAGACTTTACATCTTTTTTCATAAATGTAGAAGAAATGTATTCAACAGATGTCTTAGTGGACAGCCTGCAGAGCTGTGTGGCACAGTTGTCACTCATCTTGTGATGTGCAGTGGCCGGGAATACCTGACAGTGGCCAGAATCTGACCCAACCCCAAAGGGTCGGCCCTGCCATGATTCCCGTGGATAGGAGACACAGGCCGGGCACTTGTCTTGAAATCTGCAGCTTGTTTTCTCATTTAGTTTTCTCACTTTGGGTAGAAGAGAATATTAATATGCTATTATAGTTTAACTTCAATGGAATTTACTTACACACTCATTCATCAGATACTTGGCATGTCAAACAAGGAATTTCCCGTATTCTAGTCTGCTCTGTTATTTTTGTTTGATATGGACTGTTTCTGGTCCTCATCTCACATGTCAAGAATTGATTGATTGATTAGTTGGTTGAGTGATCGAAGTCTAGCAGCTCTTTGAAGTTCATGAACTGAGGTGGCAGTGTGACAGGAGCTAAGTGGGGCTGCTGTAGCTGCTGGCGGCAGTGGGCGTGTCCTGGGTACTCTCCTGTCAGCTTTATCTGCATACTGATTGCTTAAGACCCAAGAGGGATTTAAAATATGCTTCTGCTTTTTAAAACCACTTGTTGGCACTTCATAGTATGGTTTCCTCTTCCTCTGTGTCCTCGTCTCTTATAAGAAAGCCCAAAAGCAGCAAATGACTATGATACAGTCATTTTTGTCCACTATCTGCCTGCCTACCATCTGTCTGTCGCCATCCCTTTCAGGTTAAGGAACCCCGTAAGTTTTTAAAATGTTTGCAAATGAAACTAAATGTAAATGTGATTGTTAGATACACCCAGCACTGAGCGGTACATCTGCAGAGATCTTTTGAAATTCCTGATTTTGAGAGAGCAAGGGAGTGTTTACTGAGAAATAATTAAATCAGATTTTCATATGAGCTACACCATCCCTCTCTTTTCGTTTCATTTTGTGTTGATTAATAATTCCCGAATGCGCATCTTCTGTGCTTAGTGCCAGTAGTACTTGTGGCTCCCAGAAGGTAGAGGTGCTGTTGGGCTTAAGCTCCATTCCACCCATTCCCAGGGAGAAAAGCTTTGGTTAAACTGCCATCTGCTTAAATGGAACATCAACAGATTGAGTTGCCTGTTTCAGCTTTTGTAAATATATATAGTTAATGTGATTCTGATATTATATCCATACTTGAATTGGTTTCTCCATATTTTGCCTGTTTGTTAGCAGATATTTTGCCTATTTTCAGCAAATTAAATCTATTGAGTACTTTTTCTTAAATGCAAAAAGATGATATTACTCTTCAACACTGCTGCTTAATTTGACTAAGTATGCTAGATTTACCTGTCATTTTAAAAATAACTTTATTTTCCCATGGAGACCATGTGTAGGAAGAAGGATTTTTTGTTTTGTTTTAATTATAGTCATGAAAATCCAACAACAGTCTCATTATGGTTCTGCATAGATTCCCTATAGACAAAAGAAAGGAAGGGAGGGAGGGAAGAATTTTCTTGAGAAATCTATTGGATGCCATCTGAGGCAGCCAGGGCTCCCATCACTGGTTGTCAGAGAAGGGTTAAAAGATGCACTCACTCCCTCTTCTTGTCATATGGAGAGAGACTGAGGATTCTTGATATGCTAGGACTATCTTCTAAGATAAAAGGTCTTACACCAAGAAAGGTTAAATTTCAACTATCAAAAAAAAAAAAAAAAAAAAAGCTTTCTTTTTTTCAATGAAGTTCACTCTGATGCCAGAGTGTCTGAGTCAGGGACTGTATGTCTCATACTTCGGTGTGTGGCATATGCCCCCCCGCCCCCAAAGTTCATGACATCATAACTCAGGTAGCTCAAGTGCAGGTTGATACCTGGGTAATAAACGCAGCTCTGCAGTGGCAGGTGTGACGCCTGTGTCGTTTCCTTCGGGCTCCAGGTGAGGTCCCCCTCCCGGCAGAGGAATAGCAGAGGGGTCACACCTTCAAAGGAAGCCATGCTGACTTGGACAGCTTCTGATACAGTCCCTTTCTACTGAGGAGAGCTTCAAGTCTGAAAACAGTTTAGTTTCTGAGACTAAGGAACTGTAGTGCAGCCATGTAGAATGATACAGTTGAGCAAGGGACGGTCCTCCATGGTCATTCCGTGTTCAGGTTTGGTGTGCCATCACATTAAAGGATGAATCCCAAGCCTTCACCCACATGTATGTAAGGACGTCACCAACCACCATCCTGGTCTCGGCCTGACCACTTACCCCCTTTCAAATAGGTTTCCAGAAGTCAAGCCCTAGTGACATGCCTCCATAGATAATATTTTCTTCAGTTGTGTCATTTTTCTTAAAAAAAAAATTCAGAGTGAGTGGGGTATAGCTCTGAGTATTTTTCTAGTGTTTTTTAAATTATTATTAAACAGTGCTGCTGGGTCATGTGGCTCTAACATTTCTCTGATTTTTTTTTGGGTTTTTTGCAAAAAGGGCTACAGTTCACACTGCAGAGTAAGTATTAAGCTCTGGGTCTCCTCCCCGCCTCATCAAGCCCACCATCCTTCTGTGGCCCAAAAGAATTAAAACTTTTAATATAAATAGAGAGCATATTTATATCATTCCTCAATAGTTAATTATAGGGTTTGGTACCTTTGTGCCTCAGGGAAGCCACGTGATATAACTGGTTATAGACTTTCAGGGTTAGGGTGTAGAGAAAGGAGAAAGCCATTGGAAAACGTGATGGGCTCCACTAAGGAGACTAATTAACCTAGGTGCAGAAGTGTGCCAGGACCGGCATCAATGTGATTGTAGTAGAATTTGTTTCCCAGTACTAGTAGGGAAATTTGTTTAAGTTATTACATATACTATAGTAGGAGAGTTGAGAACTCCTCATGACGCATCGATGCCTCTTATTTTTGCTTACCAGCCTCGGTAATTAGGAACTCAGTATTGATATTTGAACACTTTGAAGAAAACACACTTTCTATTTAAGTGTGCTAAAGGTTGTTCCATGATTCACTTAGCTTTTTTCTTTTCTTCGGATGCACACCAGAGGCGGATAATGATGCCACGCTTAGTGTCATCTTCACACAGTCTTGCCTCTGACAGTGGAAATCCAGACAGACCCCAGGACCTTGACTTCAAGCCGGCTATGGTTCTGTTCCCTTGGCTGTCAGTCTCAAGGTCCCATAGTTCTGCCTTCTGTGGATTAAGGGTCTGAAGCCCCTGTGATGAGCATAGGACACAGCTCCAGTCATGTTATGAGATAACGTCAGAATATTGGTAAAAGATCCTAAGCATTACCGAAACAGTGAAAACAAAACAGGGTCCTGTTGTTGCTTTTTAGTAATGCGTCAGCAAGTGTGTGCCCTCACGACTTCCCTAGTGAGCAGTAGGGGAAACAGACACATGTTCCAGTTCTGTTTAACTTTCTAAACAAAAGTAACATGCTGAGAACGAAGTTCTGTCGTTTAGGATGAAATCACAGATTGCTTCTCTCTACTAAATAATCCGGGCGTTAAGAGGGCTGGTCGTTCTCACCATGTATAGTGTTACACGCAGTTAAATTTTATGGCTATATTTGTAAAAACCTGTTCTTTTATATTTCATGTCAAATTGAAAACTTATTTCTTCACTGTTGTACCTGTGGAAATACAAGCCATTTTACAGGAAAAATCTTCAAAAGCTATTAAACAAATCTCACATGTTCGCAAGTCGTCTCCAGACTCTTGTTATCCCCGGCTTCATCGGGACATTGAGTAGGACGTGGATGCAGACGTAGACTTTATTGGTACTTTCTGGAAGTTCCATGTGAGTCCAAACAGACAGGTTTGTTGTTGTCTTTTACTCTACACATCGCATACTTAAATCTGTGTTCTGAAATCCTCCAGATTTTTTATTAAAGAAACTCCATTGGTGCTTATATTACTATTTCTTGTGGCATTTTATCACTGTCAAATAAATCTAACTTGTAGGAGAAGTTAACCTGGCTTGTAGAATTAATGGGTTTTCTTCATGATCGTTATAACCGTGTTACTCCATTTGTAGTAGTCTTCTTTTCAATAGCAAAAAGATAGTGTGTAAGTCTTCAAGCATTTGTGATATTTTCTATTCAAGTTAATATTCAAAGGTTATAACTATTATTGAGGGAAATAGATTTTTCATTTTGAAAAAAGAATGCAAACATAGGCTTTTACACAGGAGGCAAATGTTCTGTTTTTATCAGATTTGAAAAGTCATGAATTATAAAATGTGTTTCTATAGTTAAACTGCCAGTTACACTTCTCAGGTATATCTCACTCAACAACTGTGCTGAAATTCACTTGGTGTGGGGGAAAATGGTGTTTTCAACAAATGGATCAAGAACCACTAGATATATTCATGCAAAAGAATAAAATTGAGACCATAGTAGTGTTTTATAATAAAAAAAAAATAAGTGGGTCAAAGAGCAGAACAGCAGAACTCTTAGAAGAAAGCTTAAACTGTTGACTTTAGTCAGCGGTTTCTTAAAAGCAAAAGGAAAGAATAATGAACAAATTGGATTTCATCAAAATTAAAAAAAACTTTTGTGCATAGAATGAAACTCATAAGTAGAAAGACGACTCACAAAATGGAGTCAGTGTGTGGTGGCCATAGCTCTCACACGGAAATTGAATCAAGCATTTGCAAGAACTTGTTCACAAGAGCATACCACCACTAAAAAGGGACAAAGGGTTTCTCCCCAGATACATAAATGTCCAGTAAGCACATGAAGCATGCACGACATTACTAACCATTGGGGACTACACGGTTCTGTTTTATATCCCCTGGGACAACTAAAGAAGACAGTCACAGAACTTTTACAAGAGGAACGTGAGAGCCCTTGTCCCCTTTCTGGGGGAGGAAAACAGTGCTGCTGCTTTGGAACAGCAGTTTGCAGCTCCGCAGAATGTCCAATGTGTAGGTACTTAGGTGGCCTGGAGATCTAGACAGATGCACAAAGAACTGAAAACACACAAAGGCATGAGTGAACGCCTCTTACACCTTTAGCTTAGGAAGTAATGAATTGCCGTGTGGAGTTGGCTATACAGATTTCATTGGCTCCATCCCTGCCCGCTCTCCTCAGCTCCCAGAACTCCTCCCCTGCCATGTGCCCTTTCACCATCCTTACTCCCCCTTCTACTTTATTGCCTTCCCTGCCTCCTCCCTCAGAGCTGCCCTTAGCCTCTTTCTAGGTTCCTGGCCTTCACCTTTATTTCCTCCCACCTGAAAATACATGTTTAACAAAAGCCAGGGTCCGAATGCAAGAGAGAACATGTATAATTTGTCTTTCTTGATCCTGGCCTGCCCTGCTTAAGTTAATGGTTCCCAGTTCCCTCCACTTCCGTGCAAGTTCCATTATAACTGAATGCAATTACAGTGTATAGATGTGTAACGTTTCCTAGACCTGCCCTTCTGCCGATGGACATTTAGGCTGATTCCAAACCCCTGCTATTGGGCCTAGCGATGTGGATGTGTGAGTGACGGTGCGGCCCTACCTGTAATAGGAAGAGCTTGAAAGCAGCACAAACGGCCATCACCCGAGAAAGGAATAAACAAAATGAATATACAGACGTAGAAACTTGGACGGTAAAAACAAAGTGCTGCTACATACTTCAACACAGATGAACCTTGAAAATACATGAAGTGTAAGAAACCAGACACGGAAGTCCACACATATGTCAGAAACTAAAATTAAAATTAATGGTCATAAGGAAAAGTAAAGGATATGAATAGATAAAAGGTTTTGGGGGAAGGTGATGAAAATGTTCTAAACTTAGTGATCAACTGTGAATATGCTAAAAAAAAACAATTCTATGCTTGAACAGATAACAACTACATGAATTACATTCAAAACTTACTTTAAAAAAAATTAAAAACACCTTATTTTTACACCCAGGACCAGGGAGATGGCTCAGCAGATAGAGGCACTTGTCAACTTGTCAAAATCAGCCTGACAACCTGATTTTCATACCAGAGACCTACACTTGGGAAGAGAGAACAAACATCCCATAAGATGTCCTGTGACTTCCGAACACTCACCTTGGCTTGTAAAGACCTACACACACACACACACACACACACACACACACACACACACACACACGGCAGTAATGAAGATGATCAGGCCAAGAGCACCTCTTTCTGCAGCTCTGCGTTCTTCAGGGTATGCCCTTTCTAGGCATGGAGGGACCGGCAGCCGTCCTGTGGCCTCTAACAATTTTTACTGCGATATGCCTCTTCTAGTTCTTCCCAGGAAGAACATCATCCGGTTGAACTCTGATGAAGGGTTCAACTCAGATTGAAGGCAAAGTCTTCAACCTGTATTTGAAATCTGTGGGCAGGAGCCATGTTTAACTGTATTATCTTGTGTTTACCCAGTTGTTATCCAGGGCTTTCAAGAGTTCTCTGATCAAAGTTAATACTACTTAAGCTTTGGCAAATATAAGCTGTGGTGATTTGAATGAGAATGTCCCCCATATGTTTACATACTTAGTTGCCAACTGGTAAACTGTTTGGAGGATTGGGAGGTATGGCCCTATTTGAGGAAGTATGTTATTGGGGTGGGCCTTGAACATTAGGCCCAGTCTCTCTGTTTCTGTCTATGTATTTATCTGTCTGTCTGTCCATCCACGTATATCTATCTGCCTATCTATCTATCTATCTATCTATCTATCTATCTATCTATCTATCTATCTCTGTGTGCCTGATGACCATGTATAAGGACAGAAAGTTCTCGGCTACTGCTCCAGTGCCGTGCCTGTCTGCTTCCTGCCATGATGACATGCCTCTAAAACTGTTAAGCAAGTTAACTTTAAGCAAGTCCTCAATTAAATGCTTTCTTTTATAGGAGTTGCCTTGGTCATAGTGTCTCTTCAAAGCAATGTAACAGTGATTAAAGTATAAGCTAAGAGTCATCTTTTCTCATAATTTCAGATAATGAGGTTTTCTTTAAAAAAACACATCTACTATACTCATTAAATCCCAGTGACTCTGCTTTGAAAGCTTAGCAGTGATGTGTTAAATGAGTTTCATTTTAGCAGAGCCCATAAATCTCTTCTTAGCTGGATTAGAACTGACATGGGTGAGAGCGTGAGTCCTCTCCCTTTGGCTGCTCAAGGAGTTATTGAACACATAAGCAGAGATGTGCACCAGATTCTGGGGGATTGAGCACCGAGAGAGATGCCGTCAGAGCATAAAGAGCCAGCAGATGCTGGGGGCGGGGGGGGGGGGACAGAAGCTCCCTACATCTGCCGGTGCAGAGAAATCTGGTCCTTCTAGGCTTACAGAATTCACCTTCCTTAATTCTCTTGCACCATCTACATCTCTCTTCCACCTTCTGCCTTGTTCTACCTTCCTTAGAGGCTTTGACAATACAGCAGGTCTGAGGATCAGACAAATATGGGGAATGGATTACCCCAAATTAAAGCCAAATAGAGCTGAGAACTCATGAAGCCTATCTGACAGGCTTCCTCTTTGGATTGAAGTCATTTTGATCTGAGCTTTGAAGGAAAACAATGTGTGTACTGATCTCTGTTAAGAACAGAAAATAGAAATGTGTCTGTATCCTTACCTCATTGGGGCCCTGCAACCTTCTCCTAAAAGGACCCTTGGAAAGTGCTGCATCTTCTCTAGGTCATCCCTGATGAAGAAGCAGCCTCTCCACACCCGGCCTCAGAATGTCTTTTTCCTATATCATGTCACTGTGTCTCTCAGATGCCCTCTCACTCTGGCAGCAGGAGGCCTAACTGTCTTCTTGACGTGGTTGGCGTCCCAAGGAAGGCGTGCACATCACGCACACCGGTGCCCTCTTGCTGCTCTTCTAATCTCAGAATTGCATCTCTGTTCTGCTGTCCTTGTGCCTGGAAACTGTTGTTCCCATCCCCACCATGTCATTGCACATTTCAAAAGCCACAGCTCAGGCAGGTGCAAGGGACGTGCATTGGGGCTCATAAATTCAAGGAGCTGAAATAGCAGCAGCTGCTGCAGTTTCAGGGGTTCCACAGGTAATCAAGAGATTCAGTGCAAATTCAGATCTGGCAAGTCTAGTGGGGACTGAGACAGAGGGCAGAGAGAACTTGAGCTTCAGGAGCTGTCAGTGGGAGATGTAAACCCAGTGACTTTATCCCACAAAGCATGGCAGGTCATCCTGCTCTTCACCTGAGGAAGGCCCTGAGCAGTAGGGTTGCTCATTCTCATAACACTTGGCTTTCTATCTTATATACTGCAATTTACTCTGGGATTTGGTTGGATTCATCACCAGTTTAATAATATCATTCACTAGACTTAGGAAAGATCAGCATTTCCAGGGAGTTGTGCTAATTTATGCTGGAGCTTGGGAGTCACATTCCTTCCAAATGTTCTTTCCTAGAGGTCAATGGTACTCAAATTCTCTACAAAGGGTAACCAGGCCCTCTTCATCATGGAAGGCTAAAACAGTACCCAGGGACACCCAGGCCTGGAGAGGAGAGGAGACATTACGCCTGTTCTCTGTCACTCTACAGCATTATGAAGGACTTCATAGAAGGAATGAGGTTGCAGTTACTGGCTCAGTCACTAAGAGCACAGACTCAGGCCAGTTGGCCTAGGTTCAGGCCTCAGCTAATTCACTCACAACCCCACGACCTTGCTTCATGTGCTTCTTAATCTATCTGCTATATGGAAAGCACTTGAGATTAGCATGTAGGAAGTACTCGGTAGATGTTATCTTAAGTCATGTTTCCCTCCATTAATAATCACCTATAACTATTAGAACTCCAGAAAACAACACTGGGAGAACAATAAAAATAGATCTTTAATATTTCTAAACATCTGTGTAAGAGTCAGGACTCTGCAACTTGGAAATTTTAAAAACCCAATTTCTGTCCTAGGCTAAGGGGACATAAAGGGATTCATGGCTCTTATACCTGGCAGTAATCATGTGCGCTTAGCTTCAAGTATGGCTAGACCCAAGCTCTTTCTCCCTGCATTTCTTCTCTGGAATCAATTAGACATATGTTCTACCCAAGGGAAATATGGCCACCAGCAGCCCCATGTTTGTACTCTTCAGGGCCGCCTTTCCATCCAGAAATGGTCTCCTCTGACGCTTTAGCTTGGAGTCTCAGGGAGGACATGCTGTAACAATCAGTACGGATGATAAGGATGTTATTTGGCCAGAATCAGTGGAAATCCAGAGGTGAGGGCGAGAGTTGGGGGAGGAGATGGAGACAGTAAGATTGGCACCAGCAGTTCCCTACAAGCTCCCCACATCTGTAGAATCATCTCCACTGAGAAGACTGATCCTTGTTAGAGAAGAGGTGGCCCAGAGGATGAGGCAGTGCAGTCTGGACACCCATTTGAAGCTGACTGGGAATGGACCAGGGCAATTAGCAGGGGCCTGTGGTGCATGTTGCCAAAGACAAGGCTCCATTGTAAAGATCTAGACATCAAATTGCTCCTCTCTTATTTCTTTATTAACCAAGAAGACTTCATTGTCTTTCAGTTTCCCAAACTCCAAACGTTCATTGTAACCATTGAGGCAGGGTCAGGATTCTTCTCTATAGACATGAAAAACACCTTACATTTTGCCCAGCTCACCAATCTAGATAAATTTCATGTCTGTTTGTAGGACACCATTGAGAGAGATTCAGAGGTTCCATCTTTGCAGAAACTAAATGACACTTGCCACTAGTGTGATCTGGGGAGTCTGAATGTGTAAGCCATGGAAGCCTAATTATATAATGACAGGCAAGAACCCTTACCAACAGGCTGAAGACATCTATCTCGGTAGAAGGAATTTCAACTAGAGCCGTTGAAATATTACTGTTGAGCTGATTAACAACTAGAACTATGTCATGCTGGCCACTTGCTGCCAACTGTCCGGTTATGTGTCTGTTTGAACTGTCTTACAACAGTACCCAAGCTGCTAAACAAACAAACAAAAAAACAGAAAATGCTAGGTTGCTCCTTCTAAAGTCTCAGGATCCCCTCCTGCAAACTTTGCCTTGAGCTGTTCTACTAGAAAGCAAATAAACATGCCCCAGACCTTTTCATTGTAGGACTCTAGTTTAATCTTTGGGATGAGAGCCCATATGTGTGTGTGTGTGTGTGTGTGTGTGTGTGTGTGTGTGTGTGTGTGTCTACAGAGAGAGAGAGAGAGAAGCAAGGTCTGTAATCCCAGCATTCATAAGGCTTAGCAAAGAGAACCTTGAGATGGAGGCCAGTCTGGGCTGTATAGCAAAAACTGATCTCAGAAAACAAAAATGAGGGCAGGCATTACCTAGACAAAGTTAGTTGCTCAGAACTTTTTCAGAAAATGTCTTTCATATTTATCATGGTTTTTACATCCTATTTTTTTTCTGTGTTTTATGATGCTTTCCCATCTTGGGACTATATGGACTTGACAGGGACTGCCCGTCCAGGGTCAGCTGGCTCTTAGACAGTAAGTTGCCTATGCACGCATCATTTATAAATAGTCCTCTCAGTCTGCAGCCAAAGGCCCTGACCTCTAACCCTCACACTAAGCCAACATTTCCCCTACTCTAAATCTCCAGAGACCAGACATCGAGAGACTGCTCCTACATCCTGGATCACCCTACAGTCCTTAATCCTCCAGTCCTCCATATGCTTACGTCCATCGTCCACCTCTCCCATCTCTTCCCAGAGAAGACCAAGCCTAGGTCTTGCTTCCTCTTCTTCCACCCCTGCCTGCCTTCCTCTAGTGCTTTTCCCAGCATGCCCGGCAACTCCGGAACTGTGAATGACACTCTTCTTTCAAGGCTGGCAGCTTCTCTTTTCTGACTGCACCTTTTCACCATACATCCCTAAACTTCTCTGAGACAGCCCCAGAAGCAATAGGGTTCAAAAATAATATGTAAAGAAAAACACTCTAAAAAGTGAAGCAAAGGGAAAAATATGAAAAAGGGAGAGCCCTAAATACTAGATGCTGATAAAATTTATTTTGCATTTCCTGTCTCTAGTTCCATTTCCAAGAGAAGTTCTCAGAACTCACACAGCTATGTAGAATCTCTACAGAAAGAAGCATTCATTTGCTACAGGGCCCTGCTATCATTTTAATAACGCCATGGACAGTATTAACGGTAGCAGAATAATCTCCAGCAAAACCTTCAATAATTAGTCGAGTTTCATCAAAGCATGTGCAAACTTAAACCCACTTGTACACTTTAAAAAGTTTTTTCAAGAAACTCTTCAGTGATTTCTCATGGTTTTAGTGCCAAGTTCTAAAACCCTAAGCTCTTGGGCTAGATGTAACATGCTCATGTATGAAATTAAGCATCAAAAGAAAATCATACTTCTAATGGCTCTTTGGAGTAAGGAATGAAGAGGAAATGGGGAGGGAAGGGACAGACCTGTGAGTAAATGCCATGCGCTTTGAGCTCATCCACTGGTCCCTGCCATAGGGCAGGACGGAAAGTGTGTTGTGCATAAAGCCTAGGACTGTAAAGGAGCAGGAGACAATTTATAGGCTGAAAAAGAACTGGATGAAATCATCCATTTTTGGAGAAATCGTTTGCCGAAGCAATGAACACTTTCTAGAGAGCTATTTGAGGAGGCAGATGTTTTGGTAATGGATGGCTGCTTTGCATTTCTACACCTTCCATCTAAGAGCTGCAGAGTGGAACACAAACATTAACTAATAAATTAAACCTTGTGGCACCTCTGCATGATCGATAGATGCAACAGTCATTTTTATAGGGTGGTGAAGGCAGCACCCTGCTCGAAATTGCTGGAATCATTTGTCCAAGCTCACGAAGAGGGACGGCAGGATAAGTGCCTCAAAGTGGCACTCTGGCCCTGGCTACACTCAGAGCACATGCTTTTTCTCACTGGCCAGATTAGCAACCCCAGTGCATACTTCTCTCCCTGACACCCCGTGACCATGATCACGGCACCAGGTGTACTTGGGGTGCAATGGCTAACTGTGGGAGGCTGTCTCTGGAACTTGGGAATTATTTGAAAATACCAAGACTTGATTCCTTTCTGTCTGGATCACCCAGGAATTAATTTGTTAGCTAATGCTGTTCTCTTTCCCGGGATGGCAGTAGCCTTTAGCTCCGGAGCTAAAGGCTAACATTCATGCTACTTAATCCGATTATGCAAAGGTCTTAAAATATCAGACAACACCAACATGTCTGGGTAGGCATTCATCTCATTTTAATTGCTATTATAATGTCTGTAAATCCCATAAAACTGTTGTTGAAAAATAGCGACATATCCCTCTAGAAGACAGTGAAAAGTGTCTTCCAGATCTAACTGGTTTATCTGGGTTGTTTTGTGGGGTTCTGAGGTGTGTGTATGTGTGAGTGTGCGCTCATGTCTATGTGTGTGTGTTTAGTGCTTTGTCAAACATTACTGATAATCTTCAAATAACAACCTACCCCGTAGTTGTAATGTCCTGTGTCCACTTTCTCTTTGGTCAGTGGTTTCTGTGGACCAGTGTTTCTCAACCTCTGTGTCATGACCCCTTGTCAAATGACCCTCTCCCAGGGGTCACCTAAGACCGTCAGAAAACACAGACACTTACATTACTCTCCATGGCAGTAGCAAATTACAGTTGTGAAGTAGCGACGAGATAATGTCATAGTTGCGGGTTCACCACATGAGGGCCTGTTCTAAAGGGCCACAGCATTAGGAAGGTTGAGAACCGCAGCTGTAGACTAATCTGGCAACACAGGGTGACAGGGACAGTGCTGGTCACACTGCCTTTTGAAAAGGAAATGGTGGCTGTTGTCAGCGCGACACTGTTTCCGCCTCAGGACACATCCCCCACCTTCTCAGAGAGGAGTCAGCTCGCTTGAAATTTCTCATTTTTTTTCTTCCTCTGTAGCAATGGAACAAGGTCCAACACATCTCACCATTAGCCTCCTTCCATTTCCAAAGCATTGGCACTGCCGGCAGAGAGGGAGGGCACAGACACTTGCAAATGTTACCTGCAGATGGCTTTGCACGTGGTCCCACCCTGTCCTTCTGGAGACCACCAGGGGTTATAAAGTAAGCTGGTCCAGAGGTGGCACAGCCAGTATGACTTCTGCCTCTTAGTCTCTCTCCTGAGTCCAGTGTAAGAGAAGCCACATGGGCATGAAGTCAGTCGATGATGGATGCAAATAACAGCCCTGGAAACTATAAACACAAAAACAAACAAACAAACAAACCTCTATCACAGTTTGTCCTGGATGTCTCTGTGAGGAATGAGCTCTTATCCAAATGGAAGAAAGACAGTTAACAATGAGTTTAGCAGAAGGAAATGCTTAGTGATTTGAGCATAGCCTTCTGGGAGGCAGGCTAGACTCATCTTCATATAGCATGCAATTTGGGGTGGGCCCTTTCTCCTTAAGCAAGATTTTTCTTGGAGTCGGGACATAGCTAAGCTTTGATGTGTTGTCTACTCCATTTCTGACACCTAGATTACCAGGACATGAAGGTCACAGCCACCACATCAACAGAGACATCAGAATGTCTCTGTTGCAGGCTGAGCTGTGTTTTCAGTCCCCACAATTTCCTCAGAATACTATCATGTGCCAAGGCTGATGTAAAGAAAAAGCAAAGGACCTTGTGAGAGGGAGGAAGCACCTGAAAACCTCCCTGGGGATGAAGTCATGTCCCAGCACTTGGGTCTGTGGCTTAGCTTTTGAACTTGAGTCCTATCCTGTCTATGGTTCCTTTGTCCCCCTCTATATGACGCTCTGTTGCATGACATCATCTCTAGGAGACGGAACAAGCATCCCTTTGGATGAGGAACAATGACAGACAAAAGTATAGATACCACCAAAGTCCAGCTGGTTAACCGAGGAGTTTTATTGGGGTTACTTATAGGATTATGCCTGAAGGGTTACTTATAGGCGTAGAATGACTCAAAGTCAGCTGCATCATTAAGATCCCACCCTAGCATGAGTGACAACTCACTAAAATATAGAAACCTGGTACATCCACAGAGCTTTTAGGCAGCTCAACAAGTTGGAGCTCTTAGGCTACTTGAATAGTCTGAGCTTCTGCATGGCTCAGCTCCCTGACCCTTCCAAGCAGCTTAGCTGGTCTGAGCGTGTCTCTCCGTAGTCCTTAGAGTTTATATACACTTGGGAAGGGAAGGCCTAAGGCATCTAGTCAGTTTCAGTGACTTCCTGAAGCTATTGATTTGTTAACTTCCTGAGCTCAGCAAGCGTCCCTGCGAGATGGAATCTTCCCCTTCTCTTAGAACATATTATTGTGTCATCTCTCCCCTTTAATGCCCTGTATGTTAGCAAGCTTTCTCCTAGGATGGAAGGTTTTAATTATAGAGGAAACTGCCACACAGCTATACCCCAGGGTCTGCTGAAGTGATATTTCCCTCGATCACACCCTCATTGTTAAGGATTTTAGAGAAAAGACAAAATGGTCTCTTCTTGGGACTTCCTACTCTGACCCTTAAATCAGCCCTAACAAAAATACCCAGAGAGTAAGATCAAGACTTCTGATCTGCCAGCAAAGTTTTCTCTCATGATAGAGAGAAAAACTATTTCTGAATCATCTGTGCCTCCATTTGCCTGAACGCACACAAAGGGCAATGGTTTGGAAAAGACGGGAAGATTCAATTAAGATTCTTACACAGTGAAGAAACCATTGACTTCTCCTTTGGCTTTGACTTCAAATACCTCTTGACAATACAGGAATAATGAAATATTTTCTTTCTATATTACCAATGACCTTGCAAGCCACAGAAATTAACACAGGGTAACCTAAGCAGAAAAAAAAAATAATAGAGTAGAGTGAGTCTATTGCAGCATTAGCAGGAGGGCTGGAAAAATCATGGGCAGAAACTGTAGAAATAGGACATGACAGAGCTGCAGAGCCAGCCTGTCACTCACTGCCCTTCCCCAACTTCTATAGCCTTTGGTTCAAGCTACAGCTAAAGAGCCTTCTGTTTAGAGTCCAGTGCAGGAACATTCTACACGAGTGCCTAATCATCTGTCTTGCACTGTCAGGGTCATCTTAAGATTCCTTCAAAGTAGAGAAGAGATTCTGTATTATCGGTCTGAACACCACAAGTATCTACTTCAAGGCGTCACACTTAATTGCCTGGGAGAGTCCCAAAACAGGAAGCACCTTATTCTGGAGACTGTTCCACTCCCTTAAAAAGAAACTTCTTAAATACAAATGTTTACACACACATATATGTGTGTGTGTGTGTGTGTGTGTGTGTGTGTACGCCTATATTACTTATAGGCATATATATATACTTATATATGTATATTACATATATATATATATACGCCTATATTACTAATACATATATATATACACACACATATACACACTTGTGTGTATACGCATATATATTGCTCTTAATCAGAGTTCATATCCCAGCACCCGTATCAAGTGGCTCACAAACACCTGTAACTCCAGTTCCAAGGGATCTGATATCACCTTCCATCCTCTGTAGGTTAACCCCCCACACACACACATAAATAACATAAATATTTTAAAAACATAAAATCCAGTGGCATGAAGAACATTTGCATTGTTGTGTAGCATCATCACATGTTATCAGAAGTAATTTCAATCAGGTGTGTGTGTGGTCAGACCACCCTGTAAAGACTTCAAAAACTAAGGCAGAACCTGATCCTTCCCAAAGACCAGTCATAGGTGTTCCTTTGAGGCCATCCTGCAGCAGCTGCAGTTGCCACCACACAAAAGCACTGCTTCCTTACCACCTCACCTGAGCAGCAGGGTAGCTGTGTTGAAGGGCTGAGCAGTCCCAGGTGGATGGGGTTCTTTGGTTATACTGTGGCTGGTTAACTTAGCCCTGGAGTCCTTTCCTGGTTCCTGTTACTTGAGACATAAAGAATTCTCCCAGGCAGCTAGCAAACCAGTGTAACACCAGCACACACTAGTATAATTAACGTAACTAGAACATTATTTTCTTTATTTGCCCACGTGTCATCTGTTCCTAGCCGAGACACATTCCTCACGCTGCTACATCATCTAAAAAGAGAACTCTCTGCTGGTCCTTGCCACAACGCCAACATCACCTACTTTGTCTCAGAGCCCCACCCACCTGGCAGAGAAGTTGCCCCACCGAAAACACCAGAGCACAGTTGACAAGCATCCAATGGATCCCGTTGTTCCTACTCTTTAGGAGTTCCGTAAGCGATATGCTTTAGATCCTTCCCATGAATAATGTCCTCAAGAGTATCATGGTTGTTCATACTTCCTGCTCACGAGAGTCAAGTTGTCTATTCAGAAAGTAGATTTCTATAAACCAGCTGATCTTGTGCAGTTGTTTAGAGGCTGATGTGAGGATGAAAACTCTCTCAGATTTAGAGTTCAAGCCAATGCTCTTAAGTAATCAGAGGATTGTACAAAAGAGTAAAGAGTGCCCTGCTTAATTTACAGCGGACAGGAAGGGCAGCTGGCAGTCAGTGGAAGCCCACCCACAGCCCAGGACAGCAGGAGTTCTCACCATCGTTAAATTCCCACCCGACAGTACCATGGACTGGGAGAGAGAGTATATGACAGGCAGGTTTGGTTCAGGTGGCTCAGCATTGTTGAAGGATAGATAAAGTGTGAGTTCTAGTCCCTAGAGCAAACAGTCAGTCCCCCAAAGAAACACAGACATGCCCCCTTCATTCAAAAGCAATAAAGGAAGCTTTCTTCAGCTCTACCAATTATGACAGGGTCTTCTTGGGGACAGCCTCGTCCCCCTTTGTTCTCTCCCCATCCCCTCTACTGGGGACAGTATACAGAACTGGCCATTGTCAAGCGCTCCGTATGGGAACCTTTTATGTATTCTCACTGTCTCCTTTTCTTCTACACGGTGAATAGCTGCTCGGCTGTTACAGGAGACTTAAGTTACAGATTAACTTGCTTTTTGGGAGGTGTGTCGGGGGAGCTGGTGTCTCTCCAAATTGCTTGTCTTCCCATTTCTAGTACTTAGTTGGGAAGGTACATAATAGCAACTTAAGGGGTTACTATAACAACCCCTATACATTATTATTTAAATGTTTCAGACTTTCAGAGCTTAATCTGATTGTTGGGGTTTTAATTAATGACATCTATATTTCTTATAATAGCATTTTTCATTAGCATTAATGAATTAGAAACAGAAAAAAGGTAGATTGTTTTTCTGTTTGTTTTTTTTTTTTTAAAGAAAGCTTATTTTGATATGCTGTTTCCATTTATGCTGCTCAAACAACAAAGCATTATTTTAATCCAAACCTTTGTTACTGAAAAGTTGGTACTAACTTCTGGACTCAGCTTCCAGACAGGAGCCTGAGACAAGAGCTTAATCAGTAGTAAAATCTACAGAGCTGGCCATGCCGCCTCGCTATCTGAAGCTGGCTCTCAAAGGGTGTCTCGGGACGCCCTCCATCTCTGTCACACACTGCAGTGCATCAGAAAGAGGACCTCTGGAGTGTCTGATATGCCTGGATGTTTTCTCTTGAGGTTTGCTGCTTCCTTGACTCCCTTTTTATCTAAAAGGAGAAGCAGAAATTAAAAAATCAGGGGGAAGAGAATATGAGTTTCACTGACATTTTGAGACAATAGAATGCCGATTTTTTTAAACATTTTTGATATACATTAATTCTTTAATTATGGTATGAACACAACACCTTTTCAAATTTCCCTGTTACATTTCTCTTCATTTTTTATTTGCATCAGATGACAGAATAAACTTTCTGTATTTTGGGGACATGAGCCTGTAGATAAAGCTGTAAGGTACCAACTACTTGCTTGTGTAGATAGGATTCATAGAAAGTCACTCACATTTAATAAAATATATCCCGTCTATAATCTGATCACTGTCTCAGATGTTATCAGTGCTTTATTCATTGTATCTCTGATTTTTGTCCAAGATACCTGAACTCCACTGTTCTAAGATTTTGCAAGCAAAGCCAACAATGCGGGTGGAAATGCTGCCTCCTCCTATATGAGTCTGGTGCTATGTAAAATATTTAGATGAAAAAAACAACTCCCATCCACTGCCACCTCCTTGCTCAGCGCCATCCAATCAGTCTCATGAACTGCCTCTACAGGACGCAGCCCAGCCTGGTCCACAGATAGCTGCCCACAAGCATAACCACATCTGCACGGGGAAAGGTGAGCCCTCTGTCTCCATTAACTCTGGTTATCAGCTGACTGACCTGAGAGTCCAGGAGATTATAAACGGCACTCCTGCTCTGCAGGGCGTTTCCAGGGAGGATTTGCTAAGAGAGAATGATCGTCCTGAATATGGGTGGCACTACTCGATAAACTGAGATGAAAGAGGGAAAGAGCCACGGTCCCTTTGTGTTGCCTTGCTCCCTCACACTCTTCCAGCCACAAGAGGGTGAAACCTCTGAACCCAGGAGACAAATTCAGTTTTCCCTTCATTAAATTGTTTCTCCCACTATTTGGTCATAGTGACTGTACTGGCTACTTCTGTGTCCTTGTGGCCAAATTGCCTGAGAGCAGTGTGGACCAGGAAACAGGAAGAAGTAACACAAGGAGAGTCCAAGACAAGATAAAAGTCTGTGTGCCCACTCCGCAAGGCCTACTTCCTCCAGATAAGCCGCACCACCTACCACCCATCCTAATACAACCATCAAGGAGGAATCCATCAAGGAATTAATCCACTTCTTAGGTCAGAGTCCTCAAAAATCTAGTTGCCTCTGAAAACATCATCACAGACACATCCAGAGGTACCTTCATTAGCCTCCTAGGCATCTCTCAATTGAGTCAAATTTCCAGTGAAGATTAATTCATCACAGTAAGAAGAAAGTCTAACACTCAGGGCTGGAGAGATGGCTCTGTAGTTAAGAGCACTGGCTGCTCTGACAGAGGATCTGAGTTTGATTCCCAGCACCCACATGGTGGATCACAACTCTAGTCCCAGGGGATTCAATGCCCTCGTCTGTCCTCCTTAGGCACCAGGCATGTACATAGTACAAAGCATTCAGACACATTAAAGAAAAAAAGTTTAACATAATCCCCATGCCTCCCTGCAACCCTAGGCCTAAGTGTAATAGAGAAGCAGCCAGAGGAATCTGTGACTCAGTCTACCCGACCTCACCATCTAAGGTCTGTCCTACAGGAACTCAACTGGGACCAGAAAAAGACATCAGTTCCTAGCCCAACATTAGCTAATAGTGAAGCAGCATAAATAGCTCCCTGGGAAACTGTAGTACCTTTTTTTAAATTATTTTTATTATTTTTATTTTTTTTTACTATTAATTACACTTTATTCATTTTGTATTCCCCCATAAGTCCCTCCCTCCTCCCCTCCCGATCCCACCCTCCCTCCCCCTTCCTCATGCATGCACCTCCCCAAGTCCACTGATAGGGGAGCTCCTCCTCTCCTTCCTTCTGATCTTAGTCTATCAGATCACCTCAGGAGTGGCTGCATTGTCATCTTCTGTGGCCTGGTAAGGCTGCTCCCCCCTCAGGGGTTGGTGATCAAAGAGCAGGCCAATCAGATTATGTCAGAGGCAGTCCCTCTTCCCATTACTATGTAACCCACTTGGACACTGAACTATCATGTGTTGTAGTACCTTTTATAATGCCATTTTGTTCCTTAAATTAATGGAAGAGCTGTGAAAAAAATCCCCCTTACCACCATTGTTAGGGTTTCTCTGAGGAAGAGAGCCTTGGCAGATCGGGACCAACATGCAATAGATCTCAGGCGAAGGCTGCCTCTGAGCACGGATGGAGGAGAAGGAGAACAGGCCTTGAAGGCACGGGCTTTGTAAATGGGTACAGCACATGTGCATAGGGGCCTCCAGGGCGCCTGGTAGTGATGGGAATGTGTCGCATTTGGCAGCTGGAGATGATGTGGCTGAAGGCAGGCTGGGTGTTCTTTGGTTCACCAACAACTGTAGCCTTCTCAAAAACACTCATTGGTAGGGTCTACCTCTATAGGGTGTCTATGTGCTGGGTGTTTTAAAAAAAAAGAGAGTATGGGATTTTTGTCCCCAGATATAGCTCATACTTTCTTCTACATATTCATCTAAAAAATGAGATTTTTAAACTTTGCATACATGTGTCAGATTTTCTTCAGCTGCAGAATCATCTCCTGGCATTGAACTAAAACCAAGAATGTTTATGTCTTTGTCACATCATGATAAGAAATATTCATGGAAAGTTTGGGGCTTGGTTGCTTGGAATTGTTCTGGTTTCTCCAAATTTGTTTGTTTGGTAAAGACAAGCTGAAAATATCGGTGGTAACTATGGGCTGAATAGAACTACACCCCTAAATCCACTTCAGAAAGATTATACTAATCCAGAGGTCAGAAATCATTTGAATTTCAAATTACCCAACTCTGAGTCGGAGTTGAAAGAAAAATGTTAAGGTTAACTTGTAGTTTAAATTATATGTTCCTTCCTTGGGTTGAGCAATTTGAAAATGCATATATATGTTCATATATATGTATGTGCCTCTAATCAGTTCCTTCATACATAATGTGTAGAATACAAGAAACTGCACAAGACATCTCACCAAATGCTGTCTGGCATGTAACAGGCATTAAGTGGGTGTCTCACAGAGTGAGGAAAATATGCTATAGCTAACAGAGTCGGAGCTGATTCCTATGGCCAAGGGAAGGTAGGAGAGAAGTGGAGTAATACCAAATACTGTCAAATGTGGCTTCGAAGGCAGAGCACAAAAGAGATGGAAGTCTGTCTCTGTCAAATGGCGAACAAATACTCTCTCACTGGAAAAATTCCTACAAATGAGTGAAACCAGCCACAGAAAATTGGCATCAAGGTGCGGGGCTGCTGCTATGACAGATCTGACCATGTGGCTATTCGGAATATGGAAATGACTTTGGGGGTTAGTATAAAAATTTGAAGCTTTGCACTAGAAAAGGCCTAGAATACTGAGACCTGAGTGCAACGGGCCATTCTAGTATGAGCGCAGAAGACCAGCGCAGAGGGAAATGTGGACATTGAGGCATAGCTCACAAAGCTTCAGAGAGGACGGGATTTTTTCAGAACTGGACTAGAAACCATTCATGTTACACTCAATGAATCTGGCTGCGTTCTGCCCGCGTCCTTAAATTTTGAGTAAGGCTAAATTTTAAAAAGAAATGGACTTAGTTGTTCAGCAGAGGAAATTTCAGGACAGCATCCAAGGTCTTGGTGTGGTTAGTGCTCACTGTTTAGACAGCTCTACAATGTGAGAAAACAGAAAGATAGGAAAGTTTGGCGAAGAAAAGAGAGTGAGTTTAAAGGTACGGACAAGCAGCCATAATTATTAAAGAGATTTCGAGCCCAGGAAGTAAAACCTTAATCTCTTTATTAGGACAGTAGGAAAGGGCCCCTGAGGATACGCATACCTGTGGATGGCTCCAAACTGAAGAAACGCAAATCCGCTTGAAAGGAGAGCCTGACTTGAGAATGCCTTTGAAAGCACTTCCTCTAGGAAAAGAACTGCCAAGGGAAGGATTTTCACAGGTTTGGCCACAAAAACACATAGAACGCACTAGAGCTATACACTAGAACTGTAGCGAGCTTAGGCAGCAGAACTTACCATTAGTCATACAGTACTGGTTTTGCATGCATGCGAAAAATAGAGAACCATAGAGAAGCTTGCCACCAAAGCCCAGCAATGTTTTGTTTCCTGCAAGGAGACGCCACAAGTCTGTTGCATGAAGCTCTGGAGGTGAAACCTACGCTGCAGTGGTGAGGCCAGGATGTCTGAGATACCAGTGCGGTAAGAAATCCATCTAGGGAAAGTTGGGGCGGAGGGGCCAGCCAGTGAAAGGGGCTGCATGTGTTGCAGGCAGCAGAGTCGGAGGGGTGCGGCTGCCGAACCTGTTGGAAACCAGGTGACATTAGAGAGCGCTCCAAATGCCAGGCATGGAGCTGTAGTGTTACTTTCTCAGTTGGTCTTGGCTTGCTGTGACACAGCATTCCTTGCTATTTCCCCATACCTGCCTTCTGAAGTGGCAATATGTTGGTAAAGCGAGAACTACCCACATTCCAGAATCAGGTACTGCCTCAGTCCACCTTCAGTGACTCAGCGCCAGAGGCCACGTCATCCCCAGCCGCCAAAAGCGATACATTTCCACTGTTGCCAAGGGTTGCGCACGCGCCATTTCTGGTAGCTCTGCTAGAGCCCACCTTACTGGACTGTCTACCTGGGATGCAGGTATTCACCCCAGAGAGAGATTGGCTGGGCAAAATAACTGGTCAGGGCTACACAAGGATGTTGGATGCTGCCCAAGCACGGACCCACCCTTCCAGCAAGTCTGGGACAGCACTGACTAAGGGTATCCACCAAGCTGTCCACTCAGGGGACGTCACTTCACACCTCGGAACCAGGCGTTATGTTCCAAATTTGAAAACCTGATTAAGGAGGCCACTTTTAGGTGTGCACCTGTGCTCAGGTAGATCCCATGAGGGATCCAGTCTTGTGGAAATGGTCTTGAGGAACATTGGGAGGGGGGGTTATTGAAGAGTCTTCTCTGATTTCTGGCTGTAAATAACTGCTGGTGTTTGCAGACACCTCCTCAGAGTGGGTGGAGGTCTATCCCACCGAATAGAGACCATTCCAACAGTTACTAAGAAAGTTCTTGAGGATATAATTTCTAGGACTGCCCCGGTGGGGTCTGACAGTAGCCCAACCGTCATGGCCAAAGTGTCTCAAATTCTGACAAAGTTATTAAATATTAGTTGGAAATTACATTGTGTGTATAGGCCAAGGAGCTGAGGTCAGGACGAATAGAACTCTTAAGGATCTTAAGAAGACTCTGACCAAATTGGTTCTGGAAATTGATTAAAACATGGGTCAACCTCCTCCCCTTCATCCTGCTTATGGCCCGATGTACTCCATACCAGGAGGCGCTCGCTCCTTTTGAAATTATGTTTGGGAGACCACCTCC
Organism: Psammomys obesus; assembly: GCF_907164565.1. Classification (NCBI taxonomy): domain Eukaryota; kingdom Metazoa; phylum Chordata; class Mammalia; order Rodentia; family Muridae; genus Psammomys; species Psammomys obesus. Next base: position 25,424,089 of record NW_026590062.1, on the reverse strand, counting down.
AGTCCTCCAAATCTTAGAGATAGACCCAGGAAGAACATTGCTACTCAAGTCCTTGCAGGCTTTTCAGGCCTAGAGGCCATTGACCAAACCATTTCCCACTACTGAAGCCACTCCCCAGTTCATCCAGAAGACCTGGGTTGGGTAGAGGAGCTATTCCTGCATCCTGTCTGGAAGGGACCTCATCTAGTCATCCTCACCATCCCAACTACTGTCAAAGTAGCTGGTGTCATTCCTTGAAAAAAGGCCACTGAGGACAATGACAGGCTGTCACATGAACCTTGGACCCCTTAAAGATAAGATTGACCAGATTTTACTAACCTGGGATACCCAGCCCCTATCAGCCCCAAACCTGGGCATGGGAACTCAAAAAACTGCGGTTGGGAAACTATCTTTTGGGTAGACCTTGCTGTTTTATGTCCCTTCCAGAGGTGGGACAATATGAATCCAGGGGAGGGACAAGGGCCAGTGAATCATGCTATGGAGAAGACTAGCTAGGAAAAAGGCCTTCAGGGATTATAATTTCATGCATATTTTACCAAGGACAAGGTACCTGCATCATGTCCTCAGATTACCTGGCTTGCTGTACTAACAGTTTGACTCACTCTGCCTTCTCATAGTTACTGGAAAGTCATACCCCCACTCTATGTATCTGGGTTGATTTTACCCTCTCTTCCCTCCTCCCAGGTATATGCCTGTGAAGAAGAGGTGCAAGCTCATATTGACCTTAACTCAAGTTGGTGGAGGTCAAATGGACCCAGTTCTGTCCCAGTCCTAGTAGGAGCAGAAGTAGCTGGTACAACTGCTATAAGCACCTTGGCCTTAACTGTTGAAGAGCCAAGATGACTCTCTTAAAGAGGTAGTCCTACAGAAGTGAAGGAGGTTGGACGCTCTCCTCCTCTACACACACACACACACACACACACACACACACACACACACACACACA
>NW_026590062.1:25381341-25423133 GCF_907164565.1 Psammomys obesus | reverse complement strand
ACACACACACACACACACACACACACACACACACACACACACACACAGCTTTTATAAAACAGAAAGGACTTTACATTGTCTTTGGAGAAGCTTGCTGTTTCCATGCCAACCAATCAGTGGTAACCACTTGCCATGGTCAGAGAAAGTCTCAAAGCAAGAAAAGGAAGGGAGATATAGACCAGATGACCGGAATCCATCTGTTTACCCAGTCCCCATGGCTGACCACCTTTCTGTTAGCATTGGCCAGGCTGTTGATTCTTATTCTGATCAGGCTAAGGGACCCCATGATAGGTATTCTCTGCTGATGTAATGATCCAGCTCAAGCCTAATTAAAGTATAAAGTCAGGTTTATTGGGGGCAGCTCTCAGACAGGTTTACTGATCCCAAGGAATGGGGCCAGGGAAGTCATGCTATGCAGGAAGGGAGACAGCGAAGGGCTGGGTGAGGAAGAAAGAAAGCATAGATATGCAGAGAGGAGAGAAAGGAAATGGGGGGGGAACATCTGGATTAAATAGTGAAGAGCCTCTGGGGAAAGGAAGCCTAGGCCCTGGGCTGGAGAGTTCAGAATAGAGGGCGGGGTATGCCAAGCATGCCCTGTAACAGGTAGGGACTGAGGGACGCTGGGAGAACCTGGAGGCCCCATCTGCTTTGGTTAAATAGGCATCTCAGCAGCTTGCCCCAGGTCTGAATCCCACCCCCCTGCATTGCATGGCCAATTACATTAAACAGAGAATAAGTCAGTTAAGCTATTGAGCCTCAGGGCCAACTATGTCCCCTCCACTCCCAGAACAGGATGAGTAAACAATTTGACTAATGCCCATGGAGCCAATGGAGAAAGTGACAAGGCAGGACAATGCAAAGTTCCCTCCATCTTGTATTCTTTACAAGGCTATTTCAGGTTTAAGCAGAATTTGATCTACTTGATGGGAAATCCCATGGAAAATTACCCAGCTCTATTCTGGGACCCAAGGTCAGGATGTCCTATCTAACTTAGCTTCTCTTAAACTGCTTGCTTATATGAACCATCCTCTCCAGATAACCGCTTATCTCAGCTTTGGTCAAATTGCTTGCTTGTGTGAACCTCCCCCTCCCCCACAAGATGCCAAGTGAAATGCCAAGACATGGATTTTCTGTCTTCAAAAGAACCATTTTCTGGACACTTGGGGCTATAGCTAGACCCCTGAATACTTGGGTGTAGTTCCAGGTAGCTGGAACAGAGACTTTCAGTTGGCTATAAACTGTGTCTGAGTGGTCATCTCAGGTGGGTTTCCCATGACACTTTGAGTCTCAGTTGATCTTTTGAACAAGACTAAAACTATTAAGGCTGTGAACTTTTGAATTTGGAACAGATGGATTTTGTATTATGAGATAGCCATGTGCTTATGGAAGACAGGTGGAATATTATGGTCTGAAAATAGCGTGTTCATTGCCTGCATTAAGTCCTTCCCCGTCTCTAATAGTTAGCCTTTCTTGTTCTTTCCTACATGTTATGCTGTAACCACATGTACATTTGTTTACATATGTATATCTATTATTAGACACAAGTTATGAAAATGATGTTTTTCTAGTTTTAACGGTCTGTTTTCCATTTTTATGGTGGGTATGTACGTGAAAACATATTCCACAGTAAAAGTCTAAAATCCCATGTGAAGCTTCACAGCTTCTATTTCAAACAGCTATTCTAACTGCAACAAAGTTCATTGAGTTCTATCATCTTTGGGACCACTTAATTTTTCTGTGTGATCTTTTTTTGTAACTTTTTAAAATAGCTTTAGAATAAATTGAGAGTATTTTTAAAAAGTAATATGTTTGTACATCAAACTGTTGATAAGAGGTGAGTTTGCAGTCATTAGTCTATCTTTGGAACCATCTGGGTATGTCTTTGAGACTATTTCAAGGAGATTTAACTGAGGGAGCAAACCCCACTAGGGGGTGCACAGCGTTGCCCCATGTGTTGGGATCAAAAAGGAGAAAGGGAACTTAGCATCAGAATTCATCTACCTATTTCCGGACTGTGGACACAATATGACCAGTTTCTCAAGGTCCCACGGCCAAGCTGCAGCCACTCCTGATTGTCATGCCACCCTCAACCCATGAGCCCAAAGAAACGCTTTCTTCCACAGGCTGCTTCTGCCAAGTTTGTTGTCACTGCAATGAAAAGGTGATGAATGCAGCATTTCTTGGGTGAGTTTTACTTTTGCTTCAGTAAACTGCCATGTTGGCCAGGACTCAAATCACATGCCCAGTTATTGGAGATGACCACAGTGACTGCCTGCCAGAGGTAGAGCTCTGAAATCCCTTTTATTTCCTGCACCAAACTAAATTTTAGAAAGGCAGAAATAAGCCACGTATAGACCAGAGCCCTGAGTGTACCTATTTTGTGGTTTGAAGGCCACTGTCAAAATCATCCAGAGAATGAGAAGCTCATCAATATTTATCCATGGGTGGGGGGACCCCAACCCTTTCCTGCTCTTTTGCTCCCTGATTACAGTGATATACACAGCCTTGCCTCCCCATGTGCTCCCTGCTGAGATATACTGCCTCTCACAGACTCAAAGGAGCAGAGCCAGCTGATGGAAACCCTCCATCATTGTGATCCAGGTGCTGGGGATAGCTCAGGAGGCACAGTGCTTACTGTGCAGCTGTGAAGGTTTTTGCGTTTGATGCCCAAGACCAATGTAAATCCAGACACCATGGTAGAGCATGCCTGTAACGCCAATGGCCCTGTGGCAACAAGGAGATAGGAGATGCTCCAGAAGGTCAAGGGCTATCAGGCAACCTGGTAAACCAGGCTGCAGTGTGAACTGTTGGCTCATTCAAAGAAGTAATAAATTAGAAAGGATGTGGTGGGATTTCTTGGTCATCCATGTTTCTTTGAACAACACATTTTGCACTCCAAAGCAAGCACTGGTTCAGTTGGGAAATGCAGTACCTCTCCAGGCAGCAGCTCCCATTCAGAGTCACGCTGATGCAGAACTTGATGACGGGGTGTCTGCGCTCCAAGCATGGGAATTTGGCAGCCCAGAAGGTGAGTTCAAGGTGAGCATGTCACAAAGGCTGCAGATAGGGAGGCTGAGAACTGGACAAGCCATGCCTGCCCTCCTTGCACACATGTCATCTGTAGTCTCTTTTTAGACTTCATCTTCCTACATTCCAGCACCAAGAATCTGCGCGTGGAGCCCTTCTGAGGATGAGGTCCATGTTCATACAGCCAGGCCTGCTTGGATAGCTACCTAAATAAAATCTGGATCCTGTTTTAAAGACGGGGTAGGAGATTGGCAGTGTTCTCATCCCATAACTGAGAAATCAGAGGCCCAAATACACCCTCTATCTTGTAGTCAGAAACCCAATTCACTGTTCACAGCCAGGATATCTTCCATCCCTATTCTTGGACGGATCCTCTGAAGCAGGGGAAATTCTTGCATTTCAGTGGATTGCCACTGTCTGGAAATCTGTATTCCTGGATTTTTTTTTTTTTTTTCAGAAAGTAATTGTATGTAAACACAGAAACTTCCTAATGGTTCCCAGGGAAAACCGCTTAGTGCGGGTCTGTTTATTGAGGATGATAGATTTGATATCACATTAAAGGAAGCCGCCAAAAGTCCCCATAAAAGGAGCCAGACAGCAACTGTTTGAATTGCTTGGTCTCATTTTGGAAGCATGCTCACTTTAAAAATGCTTAGACCTGCTAAAACCTGTGTACCTAAAGAAACTAATCAAGAGGGAGGACTCTGGCTAAAATGCTCAATTCCTATCCAGAAAGGCAAAGAGGATAGACATCAGAAGAAGAAGAAAACAGGGAACAAGTCAGGAGCCTCCCACAGAGGACCTCTGTAAAGCTCTGCCCTGCAGACTATCAATGTAGATGCTGAGACTTATGGGCAACCTTTAGGCAGAGTGCAGGGAATCTTAGGAAAGAAGTGGGAAACAGTAAGATCGGGAGAGGACAGGAACTCCACAAGGAGAGCAACAGAACCAAAAAATCTGAGCACAGGGGTCTTTCCTGAGACTGACACTATGCATGGAGATAACCTAAGACCCCTGCACAGATGTAGCCCATGGACGTTTAGGGTCCAAGTGGGTTCCATAGTAATAGGAACAGGGACTGTCTCTGACATGAACTGATTGGCCTGCTCTTTAATTACCTCCCTCTGAGGGGAAAGCAGCATTACCAGGCCACAGAAGAAGACAATGCAGCCACTCCTGATGAGACCTAATTGACTAGGATCAGAAGGAAGGAAAAGAAGACCTCTCCTATCAGTGGACTTGGGGAGGGACATGCATGCAGAGGGTGGAGGAAGGGAGGGATTGGGACGGGAGGAGGGAGGGAACCACAGGGGGGATACTAAGTGAGTAAAGTGTAATTAATAAAGAATTTTAAAAAATGCTTAGACCTTAAACCTGGAGAGCCTGCTTCTGTTCCTCTGTGCCCCTGAAATTCAGGGGGCACTGCGGTAGAGGTGTATTTCAGAGAGCGACACGCAGGCGTGGAGTAAGTGATGAAGGAGCAGCCATTATTTGGGCAATGTGGTTTTCAGATAGGGCTGCAAGAGAATATATTTTTGGATGCCTCCGTTTGTATTTAACTTGGAGACTGAGCTCACAGTAAATCAGGAAGGCCAGCCACTCGGTCGGGAGGGAGATGTTTTATGTATGGCCCTGACTCTGTTCAGTGACCGCCTTGGTGGAAGGGGTGTGAATGTACAGTTCTGCCCTTGCAGGTGGTAGCAGCCAACGCATAGCAACGCTGTCACCTGAGGGGCTTTTTTCTTTGTTTTTTTCTTTTTTGGTTCAACCTGAGGTAAAGGAAAAGGGTAGGGCAAACGGGGCCTCTTGAAATGTAACCTGTGCACTGACTGCCATGGTCCTAATGGATGGAGCACTCTCAGCGGCTTTCGTGTTCAGTCTCACGCAGTGCAGGCAGGTCTAAAGAGTCCCCGCGGGCCTCTCTTTTAATCCACGAGGCCAGGCAGCTTTACCCAACAGCAGGTGCAGTGCCTGGGTCCACAAAAATGATTTCCTTAAAAGAGTTTCCAAATCAGAAGAGCAGAGCGCGTGCACAGTAATAACAGATAAATGTTTAATGACCGGTCCAGCATAGATTGTACGTGGCTTTACCCCTGTGAAACTGGATACTTTCCAAATGCAGGAAGCCTGAAGAGTGCAGTGCCTAAGGCCCATGAAAACGAGGCGCCCCTTCTTGGGAAGCAACACGAGGCTCAAAACCTAGCCTCTCCCCTTCTTCCCAGGCAGAACTAGAGACTTGCGGTGACCACCCGTTGGGCATTTGATGCGGATGAGGCATTTCCAGTGTAGAGCCTCAGGTTGAGGTTGGAGGTGGTCCCAGGCAGCAGCCCCCGCTTCTCCGCGGCTGTTTTCACCTCATGCTGCCCCTGCCTGGCTCATCATGAGTTTTCAGATGATGTGTCTGGGCGTTGCTCCAGCTTAGGAATCTGTTAGATCGGTGTAAAAAAGCCCCACAAGTGAGATGGCTTACAGGACTGAAATGTATTCTCTCGCAGCTCAGGAGACTAGATGACTATAGATCAAGGTGATGGCAGGGTTGGTTCCGTGGCCCTTCTCTAGCTTCTAGTGGTTTGCTGATCATCTTTGTCATCCCCTCGGCTTACAGAAACACCACTCGGATCCTTCGTCTTCTCAAGGATACAAGCGATAGTGAATTAGGGGAAACCCCACTTCCGAGGCTTCATCGCGCTCAACGCCAAGGATGGTATTTGATTGCCCTTATGGTGGCCACGGAAGGGCTGGCCTTTAAGAGAAAGTTGGGTGGTTAAGGGATTATTGCCTTTCTTTGGGAGTAACTCTTGGGTGAGTGAGAGGGTTCCAGGGGGTTATGGAGTGAAGCTGTTCGTAGGTTTTAACCCTCACACCCACTTGCTTACCCTTCACTTTTCTGTTTGGAGATGAGGCAGCACAAGGCCCTTTCTCAGTGCTGGCGCCATGCTCTTGGAATGTCTCACCTCCAGAACCATGAGCCAAAACAAACTTCTTTACACACCAGTCTTTGCTTATTTGTCACAGGAACAGAAAATGGGTTGAGATGCCTCCTCTTATATGCTTACAACTGCCCTGTTTCTAAAAAGAAGCTGTTCTGTGGCTCAATTCAACCCACTGCTGTTGCAGTTCCTACCACCCCTGTGATCTCGGTGTGGGTGTGGCAGGCCCTTCCGCCCAATGTTTCAGAAAGCATCTGTGCATGAACATCTTTCCAACTTTCACACACCACACACACACACACACACAAACACACACCATCCCCCAAGGAAAGGTGAGGCGCTCCTGCTGCTTCCAGGAGTGTAACCAGGAAATCTTATACCCGGTGCCATCAGGGAGTCAAGAAAAAAGAAGCAAAGGAGGTCATCCTCCATCATGGTCTTTCATAATTTCAAAGCCTATTGTTTAGCAAAGAGAAGGTAAAGGAGTTGGCAGAAAAGACACAATGAGGCCAAAAGTTGCCAGATGTGAGAACGAAGGAGGGGGTGACAGACAAGCAGGACCAGTGCTAGTAAGATTTATCTGATCGTCTCCATGTCAACCATGAGGCACGCTGTTCATTGGGAAGTTGGAGGATGCAAGTTAGGCCAACGTTGGAGCCTAGATTCTTCGATGAGGGGGCATGGGAAGGAGGCGAAAGGGGGAACTTGAGGAAATGGCATTGAGCCTGGGTGTGTGGGAAACTGGAATAGTTCAGCAAAGCCACCATGGGCCTGAACCAGTTCACATACAAGTTATGCCATCTCCAGAGCTCAAATCAAATCATTTTATCCTTCAGGCCCCAAGTTTTCACATCTGTAAAGTAAGAAGAAAAACAACCCATCCAGTAGGCTGATGTGAAGTCTAGACCTGCTTCAGAAAGAAAGGCCTGCAGCTGGTGATGAGGGAACGGTACTTGGTCATTATGATGAGAATCTTGCACCAACCAAGCGATGGCATCATTTGAACTACATGCAAGGAGGAAACCAAAGCTTTGTCATCCTGGAACTGTTCTATATCCATGGGTTTAAGTGTACGCATAGGATCACAGGTATTGCTGCTGGTTAGAAGTCATGTACAAAAAGTGGAATTTTTTTCCTCTCTGGTAGAAACAAGTGGAAGGGGTCAGGATTGTGCTGGGTCTTCCCTTCGTTATTATTGAAGGAACAGCTGTCCTTCAACAAGTGTCTTGGCCCTTTGACCTCCATTCTGCTTTCAAGAATGAGCGGTAAGGCAACAGTAACGACAACTGTACGCCCGTCTCTGCCATGTGCCAAGCCCCGGTCTTCACTTTGCACGTGTAGCAGCTGCGTTTCGTTGCTGTGATGGAATAGCTGATGCTACAGCTTTAAAGGAGGAAATATTTAGTTCAGCGTCTCAGGGAGTTCACTCCATGGTCACTTAGCCCCTCTCACACAATAGGAGGGTTCAGAAGAGAGTATTGTTCACCTCAAGGCAGAAATGAAGCAGAGAGAGGCCAGCTGTAACCTCCAAAGTCACCCCCCCCACACACTCCAGGGACCACTGCTTTCAGTGACGCCACTTCCCATGGGTTCTACATTCTCCCAAAACATTGTCACCAGCGGAGACCAAGAGTTCAACACATTATCCTGCAGGAGACACTTCATACTCAAAGCCTAACCAGTGGGTGTCATCTCACGAAACCCTCAGCAGACTTGTGAGAGCATCGTGGATGCGAGCTCATTTCTCCAGCTTAGACAGGAGGGCACCAGACAAGGTCTGCCTCCAAAGGGCAGGCCCGTCACCTCTTTACCAGCATGATGTGTCCTCTGCATGCTGTGGCTTTCCCGAAGCCGTGTGTGTGTGTGTGTGTACAAGTATGTGCATGTACCTGTGTGTTCATGTACTCACGTGTGAGAGCTCACAGGCCTTACCTCCCACCACAGGAAGGAAGGGTGAATTGCTTCTTACCTTCACAGAATTTGACATTCACGCAAGTGAGTAGTCACATTATAGGAGATTGATAGTGAGGAGGTTTTGCAAAGGGCTTTAAAGTGTTCACAGTCATGAATACTTTAGTGCTGGTCCCCTCTCGTGGAATATTTAGTGTTCCAGAATACTATTAAGTAATGGCAGTGTGACTCATTTCCTAACTGTCCCGGCCACCAGCTCAAATACCCCCTCCTTTTACCGGTACCACAGCAGAGCAGCAGTTCTCTGGGCTGTCGAGCAGCCATTAGTCGTTCAGGCTGGAGACACACCTGGGCAGTTAAGAGTGCCCACTGCCCTTGCAGAGGACCAGAGCCACATCCAGCACCACAACGCCTGTAAGTCCAGCTCTAGAGGACCCACTGTCCTCTGGACTCTGCAGGCACCGGCACACAGACATGTGGATTTACTCATATACACACAAAAGCTTTTAAAAAATATGCTTAAAAGGTGGTTATTAAAAAAAATAAGAATATAAAATGTAGGCAATATTTGTAATGTAATGTTGAATGAAGCAACTGCCCCCTCCAAATGTGCGTATGTAAAGCAAGCATGCATGAAAACAGGCCTAATGGAACAGAAAAAAGGAAAATTATCACAATCTAAAAACTTTTCCAGCTTTATAGTTAACTTTTTAAAATGGAAATGGAGCAAGCTGATTTCCAGTGCATTTTAGTGCCAATTGCAAACACACACACGCACACACGCAAATTAAATTTAAAACACGATGGGTTTTTTGGAGGTAGGAAGTGGAAAGATTATACTGGATGTTGAAAAACTTATCATGGTAAGCAATGTGCTTTTCTAATCCTGTTTGAAATCCTTAAGTGGCTGGAGCAAAACTGTGAGGAGAAAGAAGATGAAGAGGAAAAGGTTGGCCTTTTCCTTCATTACATGAGTTGTCTTGCTGTCTGTGGGGAGCAGGAAAGGACTGTGGATTCTCCTGGGGAGAAGTTGGATGGAAATAACCAAGTCTGCCCTGGTTAAATTTTTTTTAACTTTTTTGAGACAGGGTTTCTCTGTGTAACCTTGGCTGTCCTGTACTTGCTTTGTAGCCCAGCCTGGTATCAAACTCACAGAGACCTGTCCTCCCAGCTGTCAATGTCCCTGCCACAGGGATGTTTTCTGTATCTCTGTAAAGGCCGTGATACCAGGACTGGAAGGTGGTTCCAACGAGACAGTGCCTGCTATACAAACATTAGGAGCCGAGTTCAGATCCCTCGCGCACAGTCAGAAGCAGGGTGTGGTGGCACGCCTGTAACGCTAGTCCGGGGCAGCGTGAAGACCTCTGTGTGGAGACAAATGGCTCCCCTGAACCAAGTCTAGCCGAGGGGTGAGACCCGGCTCACCGAGAGACCCTGTCACAAAATACAAGGTGGTGAAGGATCGAGAAACCAGGGCAAATGATGTCAGAGAACGAAAGAGCAGAGCTAACCTGCTGAAGAGGCCCAAGACAGCCCCGTGTTCATCATATCCTGCTCCTGAATAAAAGGATTTCAGAAGATTTTAGCCAAGAAGTAGGTCCCAGTGGAGAGGAGTAACTGGTTTAGAAATGTGATAATGTGTTCACAGATCTGGTCATGAGGTGGCAGTTGCTGCTCAAGCTGTGGCCCTCGAGAGACCATGCCTACACAGCCTAAGCTGCACTGAGCCTGCGACAGCAGAGTGCGGGTCTTTTGTCTCTTCACTTGTCTTCACAGTGTCTGGCACACATGATTCCTGGATGAATCAATTTCCTGATCCCAACCTACTATTACTGAATTAAAGTCTCCAGAGGCAGTTACCAAGAATCTACATTTTAATAGGATCCTCAGTTGTCTCTAAGTTGTGACTGTGAGAAAGAACCATTGCTCTCTAATGTGTGGGACCCGGCCAGTCCCTGCCCACCTGAGTGATTCCCCTGAACTCATCACAACATCCAGAAGCATAAAGTCAGAAGAGCCTTGGCCTCTACCCAATGACTATGACAACTGTCTTCTGGTGTATTGATCCCCACTTTGGACATGGAGAAACACTGGCAGAATGATTAACAAAGAACCCAAGCCTTCTCTGAGCTCTGCAAGAGCACAGGAAATGCCTGTAGCTCCCTGAGCAGAAGGTGCCACACTCTTTCCGACATTATTATTTCCAACACTCTACATAGTGTTAGATCACTTTCCTATAATCACTCCATTCTCTTTTATGAGGCTTGAGGTTTAATTGGAGGTTCCAATAAGACGTTTTATGTGTTTAATGGATTTTGGTATAATAACCAGATACTGCACTGAAAGTCAGAAGGCTGGCTTTTAATGAGGCTGTGTGGGTTGGGGGAGGGGAGGGGACTTTCAGGGAGACAGCCTAAGCCTGGAGTGCAGCAGACACAAAAGTACTCTCGGGAGGATGAAGGTGTCTGGGCCCTCTTGAACACCGGCACTGTGCAGCATACATGTGCAGCCCCGGCTGTGACAGACACCGAACTTGTGGAGTGGCCGGTTCAGTGCTGGGTAATGCTTAGACAGCATTTCCCACTGCTCACTCTGGGGACCCACGGGTGTGGCTCACACTCTTTCTCTGGTGCTTTCTTCTGGATCCTCAGGCTGGGTGGCTGTGCCACAAACTACCACTTGCAGACTGGCACGGTTTCCAACCTCTCTAACCACACCCACTCCCTTCCTGTCTCCGAAACGCTCACATCTTTTTAATGATTGCTCAAGGAATTTCTTTTGCTTGGCACTGAAAGGAAAATGAGATTAACAAAAAAGGAGCAAGAAACACGGGAATTAAACATGACAGGAAACCTTCTGTGTACAGCTACATCCAAGCGGCTTCCCCAGAACATTTTAGTGCATACTGCTGGCTAGGCATTCCTCCCTTGCCCAGCCCTCTTGGGAATATTTTGTAATTGCAGGCAAGCACTCACCACAGAGATATGCTAAACTTAATATACTCAAAACACCATGTACTACACGTCTCAAATGTTAGGTGCTTGGCCTATACTTGGCAATGGACAGTTTGTAAGTGACTCCATTCGCAACCAATGACCCTTTGCCCTTCCTGGGGTGGAAATGTGAAGCATGGATAATCTTGGCTCTCCATCGTGGCCACACAGCCTGATGGTCCCTGCCTTTTATTAAAGTGTGAAGGGTAGCAGTCGCCCTCAGTGCTCTTCCTCTGAGATATATCCACCTTAATGGTCCTTAATGTAAGTGCATGAAACACAGCTAAGGCGCTCCTTAAGAATCTGGGTCCCTGGTCCCCAATCTTACAGGCTGATTCAGCTGAACTCAGGAGCCCCAGCTGTGAATTGCAGCTGCAGCCATTTCTTACCCACAGTGATCCTCAGGGCCCATCTTTGAGAAACTGAACTATAGCCCTTACCTGGAGCCCTTGTCTTGTTTCTTCTGTATTATCCCTCTATCCCATCTCTTAGACTGTTGCTGCTGTCTGGGATCACTTGCATTCTCTAGGGTCAGGGTATTGCCTTTCAGATGAAAGAGTCTACAAAGCTTTCCTCTCATGACTAATAATGAGCACTGATGTATTCCTTCACCTCTCTGGGAAGGCCACAATATTTTTGGTGCATTGTTTAATTTGCTAGTAACATTAGCTCATAGTTTGTTGTTTGGTGTTCCTTCTTTTTCCTCCTCCTCCTTCTTTTTGGTTTTTCTGAAACAGGGTTAATCTCTGTAGCCTTGGCTGACCTGGACTCACTTTGTAGACCAGGCTGGTCTCAAACTTACAGAGATCTGCCTGCCTCTGTCTCCCAGAGTGCTGGAATTACAGGACTGCACCACTGTGCCCAGCTCCATTTCTTCTTAATTTGTTTTTCTAGTGGTCCTCACATTTGAACAGACACCATAGTCACCTACAGGCCTTGCTGAACACAACATTCAAGCTTACCCCAGGCCTACTCAGCCCAGATACCTGGAGTCTATGCCAGGGTTTCCGGGACTCTACAGGGGATCCAGAAGCCACAAAACTCTGAACATCGTTTTGTAAGCCAAACATGCCTACATGTGTCTAGGTTTCCTAGGGAACCATTCCACTATGACACTGGGCTCCATGCCCAGAAATCCCACTTGGTAAATTTAGGAACTGAGTGGTGGAATTTCTATCAAGGCTGCAGGTAAAAACTATGTTTACAGACGAAGGTCCACAAATGAAGATCCATTGAGTAGGCTAACATCTGGGTGCAAGTCACACTTCTACCTATGTCGTACTCATCATACCAAGCCATCAGTGTTCCTTCACATACCCCCCCAGTTAATTTTGTTTGCCTTAGTTGTTGTTTTTAATATTTTATGTATGAGTGCTCTATATGTATGCCTGCATGCCAGAAAAGGGCATCAGATACTATCATAGATGGTTGGGAGCCACCATGTGGTTGCTGGGAATTGAACCTGGGACCTCTGGAAGAGTAGCCAGTGCTCTTAACCACTGAGACATCTCTCCAGCCCCTGTTTTAATATTTTTAATTGAAATGGGATTGCATTGCTTTCTCCTCCAGCCCTTTCCCCTCCAGCCCTTTGACCCCCTCCTTTGAACCCCTCCAGTGCCCCCTTCCTCTCATTGATAGCCTCTTAAGTGTCCTTTAAAAAAAAAAAAAGATGTATTTTTATGTGTGTGTACACATGTCTGCGTGCCTATGCCGTATGCATACAGGCACCTGCAAAGGCCGGAAGAGGGCATCAGTTGCTCTAGACCTGGAGCCGGAGAGAGTTCTGAACTGCCTGATCCTGGATTAAAGCCTGCAAGGGCTTTTTGGTCACAGGTTGCCAGCAGAAGGGCCGAAGTAGTTCCCAGAGGCCGCCTCTCCAGGTTGTCTGCACTCTGTCATCATCATTGAGAGGAATGGATGTGGGGTATTCTCCAAAGAAGACTACTCAGACATGGGTTTAAGCCAACAGAAAGTCTCCATCAGCCAGCCTGTAACCAGAGTAGGTGTAGCCCCTACTCTCTACAGTGTAGGGGACCACAGTGCAGCCCCAAGCCTTTCTCGGGGTGAGCATTTAAACACGAAACTCATGCCCTGCATTGACATTCTTCAGCTAAAAAGAACAGCTAACCAGAAGCAGAACCACAGAAGCCAGGAAACAAGGTTAGTACATACGTTTTGAGTCTTTCCCAGAACTATGGAATTTGGTGGATTAGGTCATTGTTTTCATTGTAGCAGGTGGTGCTGTCTACATGCTGAGTTTTAGGGCCTGAGTGACACATCCATCGTAGAGTGCTAAGGTACGGGGGCCTGTTACACTAGAGATTTGCCCCATAGCCTTAAAATGGCATTGACAGTAACAATAGTGAAAGCGGAGCATTATACCTCATCTTTTGCTAATTATTTCACATGGCCCACTTCAGGATCAGCCTCTTAGACCAATCTTATTCCTACCTTTTACTCACGTCCAGCCCTTTCTTCAAAATTAATTTTGCAAATGCCACTGTCATCCCACCCTATATAACTTCCAAAGCATTTCTGGGTAATGGCCACTTTACAGGCAAGTTAATGCGAGTATGGCAATGAGGCTGGTACTACTCAGACCCAGCACAACTTCATCTAAGTCTCCAAGGCAACTGTCTCCTTGGCCTCCCTGCTTCCCGCCAGCTCTTCATCAGTGTCTTCTCTCTTTTCACCGTGCAAAATAATTGACATACCTTCTTCCTCTGACTGGCATCCTCCCACCTGAATCTCTCCCATACCTCCATCTTCCTTCAGCCTCAGAGAGCTCTTCTTTGGGATTCTTCTTCCTTAGAAATCAGCAGGGAGAGAATTATGGCAGCTACAATTCCTGTGTTAGCTCTCTGTCATTGTAATGAAATATCTGAGATATTTAAGTTGAAAGAGGAGAGGTTAATTGTGGCGTACGTTTTCACAGGGTTCTGTTCATAGACATTTGGCCCTGCCACTTTCAGCCTGTCTCTAAGCAGAACATTGGGATGGCTCCTGTTAGGTGTCAGCGTGATAGTCAGCTGGGAGACTGGGCTCTGGGCATGGCTGATGGGGATTCTCCTGAGTATGATCTGCTGAATGTAGATGGCACCACCCCCTGACTAGGATCCCCAACTGTAACCACCCTGTTTCCTGACTGTGATGTGACCAGCTGCTTCAAGTTCCTGCTGCCTTTACTTCCCTTGCACCCTAGAACTGTGAAGCAGAATAAACCCTTTCTCACTTATGTTGCTTTTGCCAGAATATTTTATTTAGCAACAGGGAAACCAAGACAAACACTATGGTGGGAGGGTGTGGTTCCTCAGAGAGGGCCACTTCATGAAGCCGGTAAGCAGAGAGAAAGGACTCCAGACTTATTCAAGAGCTCATCCCCAAAGGTCTTCCTCTCTCTACATCTGTGCCGACTGAATTTATACCAGCTTGACACAAGCTGTAGTCACCTCGATTGAGGAAATGTCTCCATGGGATCAGGCTGTGTGCAAGCCTATAGACTGTTTCTTAATTGGTGATTGATGAGGGATAGCCCGGCCTCTCATGGGTGGTGCCACCCCTGGGTTGGTGGTCCTGGATCTTAAAAGAAAGCCGGCTGAGGAAGCTAGGAGGAGCAAGCCAGTAAGAACCACCTCTACATCAGCTCCTGCCTCCAGGTGTCTATCTGCCCTGTTTGAGATCCTGTCCTGACTTCTTGTTGACATCTTTATTTTATCTATTTTATTGTATTGGGGTTTCTAACACCTCTACCTCCATCAACCCCCGCAACTATAGGTAGGAGAGAAATAAAGATAGAGGGAAAAGGGGGCATAGTCTTTCTTAGCTACTTCCAGTTTGTTAGAGTCAGCAAATTTTTTGGGACAATGGCGATCTCAGTCATCAGGATATCTAGCAGCCCAGCAAATGAGCAGCAGCAACCAGCAAACACAGCAACAGGACAAACAAGCAGCCTTCTTCCTCCTCTGACCATCTCCTCAAAGCGTCCTCCTTCTGTATTGGCTCTGGTATTTATCCTGTTTCAGAGTCTTCAGAATTAAACTGTCTGCCCCCGGCACAGACCACACCCCTCTCCTAGCCACAAGAGGCTGTGACCAGCTGTGGACAAACAAAAACCAGTCCCAAATCCCACACTTAGGCTTAAAACAAAAACATAACA
Organism: Psammomys obesus; assembly: GCF_907164565.1. Taxonomy (NCBI): domain Eukaryota; kingdom Metazoa; phylum Chordata; class Mammalia; order Rodentia; family Muridae; genus Psammomys; species Psammomys obesus. The sequence goes on along the minus strand of NW_026590062.1, from coordinate 25,408,116 downwards.
TAACTGAGTTTTTAAAGAAACCAAAACTTTCACTAAACTTCCTTTGATGATGAATACTGGTAATAAAAGTGGAAGCTGGTCAACCCTTTCCTCCCAAAGTTGCTTTGGTCATGGCGTTTCATCACAGTAATAGTAACTGACTAGGACAATGTTCTGTCTCCTAACACTTCTCCCGTCTTCCAAAGGCCCTATAGGCTGGCAACCAAAACTTTAGCATATGCATTATAGGGGGATAGTTAAGTTTCATACTAAAATACCTCTTTCACCCCAGAGCACAAACACCAACAGAGCAAGCTGAGATGTTCTCTTTAGGCACAATGGCCTTTGGGCAGAGTTCACACACTGGATGTTCTCTTCTTCCCAGACCCAGGAAGGAGGTGGGAAGCAGTGCCTTCTGGGAGGTCTGTGAGGTTAACGCGCCTCTGCAGCCTTTCCTGGGAGGCGATGAATCTGCTCATGGAATCAGAACACTTAGGTCCTTTGCAGGGTCTTAGGAATGCATTTGAATATGCAGTGTGGATACTCGAAGCCTTTGGGACGGGAGAGGAAGATGCACCTGGCAGTGCAATGCACACAAGGTCCTTTCGGGATAAGAGGTGAGGTGAGGGCAGACTCATGGAAGATGAACCCGTAAATAAGCTGAAAGGAACAGACAGCTACGTCTCCCTCACTGCTCTCAATTGTGAACCCCTCTGTGAACAGGCCCTCCCCCTCCCACCCCCACTAGCACTTCTGAGGACAGCGCACCTACCATTAGCTGGCACACTACCATGAAGAGATTAGAACATCCTCCAGGTCTTCTGTCGCAGCTCAAGTTCCATGACCCAACACGGAATGACTCATTGAAGTCAAATGAGGGCAGGGAAGACAAGTGATGAGCAGAGGCCGTTATTAGAGCGCGCCCACAGAGTTCACATTGGCAGAGATCACAGTTGCTGCCTAGTGGCAATGCCTCTCTGTATTCTCTTGACTTGGCTCCCCCGTTCTAGGCAGTAAGGTGTCTATGCATGGCCGATTTGCTGCCTGTCAGAGTCTGATCTTTACCAAACACCATCCTCTTGAGTGTCTTATACCCTTGTGAGATTTCTCTCTGGCCTTCGATAACCTGAATGATCCCAAAACCAGAAGGATTTTTGAAAGGAAGGCTTTTGAAAAGAACATCAACAAAATACTATTTTATATGGTGGATAAATGTGTGTTTTAGATGCTCATATGTGTTTAGACTTCAAGATGCTCTGAAATATATGTTCAGACACCAAACTACTAACATAATGACTAAGTAACGGCCCCTATCCTCTCATGCTTTCATGGCTCAGGACCCGAGCTGCCATCTGGCATTCATCAGACAAGCATAAATGTCCATTTGGGCCTAAAACCCCATTTTCTCTATATTTATGGACCTAAGAGTCCAAATTTACTAATAAAGTCAAATCCTCTTTTCAGTGGCATGACTTTTGGTGGCTGATTATTTATCATTCTATGTCATGCAGGTGTTGATTCATAAAGAAAGAGGAAATGCAGACATATTTGCAAATCATTTTTAAGTTCTAACCCCTTCTGCCTTGAGACCTCACTTCTGTGTCCATGTCTCTGATGAGGGAGGGCAAGCCTTTCCTCTGAGCACAGGGGTTAACAGTCTTCTTTCTCGTCTCCTGGAAGTGTTAACCAGGTGGACCTTTGTTTAATGGTGTCTTCGAAGCACTGTGCTCTGACAGCTCGCTTGATGGATGGAGCTGTCAGTGTGCCCCCAGTGCAGACTGGAGGAGAACATTGCCTCACCTATCGGCTCTATAAATCAAACGAATAAAAATGAATGCGGAGCTGGGTGCAGGGAATCTTTTCTCATTTTAGTATGCTTTGTAGATTAGAATCTTCACAGTGTGCTCCAGGAAAAAGAAGAAGGCACTTTAATGGTGCTTTGCTTTAAAGAATTAGCGTTCATTTACTCCATGAAAGGCTACTCGTGAGCAAGACATCTAGAAAAATAAGCAGTCTGTGCACAAGCCTGTCCTCTGTGATGTGGGATAATAATTTGGGGCATGAGAAATGTGGGGTGATGTGCAGTGAGGGAGATGGCAGAAGACATAGCAACGCTACAAGGGGGATTGGCAAAGGGAGACGAGAAGGCTGGAGCAAGCAGAGGTAGCCGGGGAGATGCACCCTTTGTGTACCCACAGCAGATGACTTTTCCTGGCTCCAGGGCATTTTGTTGCAACTCTCCTGCTTGTTTACCTCCCAGTTTCTTGGAGTGAGCAGTGATCCCCTTGATATTAGCAACTGGGACTCATTCAGTTTTACAGCCACAGGTTCTCAGCCCTACACTCATAATAAGAACCTGGTGTATGTCCTATGAAAGAATGGATGGAAGGATGGATTAAGGCACATTAGCAAGATAATTACAGGAACTTTTCCTGAAGAAAGTACTGCACAGCCTGGTGAGAATGACTTAGAAGCATTATGGAGAAGTAAACTTCAGAAATAAGCATGGGATCTTGATGGGCACGCAGCACAAGCCTGTAATCTTAGCACCTGAGAGACCAAGGCAGGAAGATGATTAATTCCAAGCCATCCTGGGTTACCCAGCAAGACCCTGACTCAATTAGTCAATGAATAAAGTATTACATATCAAATTTCATTCTGAGCTAAGAAAACACAATTCCTACCCTTCAAACTGAGGACATATTTATGGAGCCCTGTACTGGCGAGGTGAGCAGCAGTTACGCTCTGCCCTGCTCAGGTGAGTGATGCTCTCCTCAGGGGATAGGAGGCCATTTTACGTTCGGCACAGAGGTGGTTCCACCACGTCCATGTCGCTTAGGCCTCAGGGTCTCAGCTTCTCCTGAGAACGCTGACCCGCAGCGCTCACACCCTGGACTGCTAAGCAAAAGCAAGAACGAAAAGCAAGAGGCTGTCAGGGAAGCCTGCAAGGGGTAAAAATAGCCGAAAGGCAGATAAATGCACACAAATATTTTGTCATTTGCTTTGCCTTAACGTTTTCACTACTCTTCCCGAAAATGAAAAGACATCCTTTTGCAGAGTGGCAGCTGCTGCTGGTTGCGGGAAGCTGCTGCCTGCTACTGATAAACAAATGACAGTGTCCCCTGAATGGGTCTGTATACTGCCGGAAGCAGACTTCTGATTAATTTTTTTTTTTCTTTTTTTGCTGCCTGCCCCATTTGGCCACTGAAAAAGATTTGGCTGGAGTGGAGTTATTTCCTTCTTCACCAAATCCTTTCGGTGTTTTGAAAACTTTCCAAGTGAGAAAATAAACCCTGTACTCAGCTTGAGTCAGGTGCTCAAAACACAAGATAAACAATAGGTGCCACTGAAGGGGTGGGGGGAGATGCTGCCTGCTTCACTCTGCTCCAGGATGATTAACCCTTCCTCAGACAGCCCCATGCTTCCCATTTGGCGTGCCTTTGCCAGGACCCAGGCAAAGCTGAGGGGCGTTGTGCACCGAGCAGGTGATCTGAATGTCAGAGTGCTTCCCAAACCATCTGTGTTGTGTTCTCTCCTTGCTGACGGGCCAGTTGGGTGGATGTCACCATCTTTGTCTCTAATAGTAGTTTATGGTTTCATTTTCTTTCCCCCTGAGCAATCCAGTACCTGTGATTAATCTATATGCCTATTGCAATTTTAAAGGGAAGTTACTGATACTAGAAGGTCCTGTTTCTGAGCTTGAAAATGGCAGGCAAGATTTTAACCTCAGGCCTGTCTGCCTGGAGGCTGAGCCCTTGATCAGGCCTGACAGGTGAGTGTTGCTAGACCTAGCATCCTCTGGGCTCGCCCATGCTGTAATTTTGGATCCCAGCCTTTTCCAACTGAGTGAATACTTTAGGCTTGGGTATCTAGCATGTCATCCAAGCCCAGGCCTTGAGTGGAGGCCAAGGTTTAAGCAGCAGGTTGCTGTAAGTATGAGGTTCAGTTATTGAGTACCTACTTCCTGGAGTGACAAGCCTTACTATAACCTTGCTGGAGAAGTGACTGATGCACTCTAAGAACAATACTGGCCTAAGGGAATTGCTGAGTTGCCTTTAATCTTGCTTAGAAACCTGCTATGCATTTTAGAGACTCATCTCTTGGAATTCATTTTTTCTTCCTGAAGTTGGGGCTGGAGGTAACTGGAGAAGATTATTAATCAAGTGACTCAGAGAGAAGGAAGGTTACAATTCACCTGAAGAATTAAAGTGCTGGAATCCTGCAATGGACACAGGTTTCTGTCTAACTATAATTTGGGTCATTTTTCTTACATACCTTCCTGTACCTGAAGTATTTGTTTGGAGTTCTTGGGTTTGGGGAGAAGTGTTATATAACTAAAGAGTAAGGCCGTCTCTGAGGGAAGTGGGTCGAGAAAGGCTGGAAATCATTTCAAGTGAAGCCATGCAGAGCTGAAGGCAAGAGCTGGTTTCTCTTGAATGGAAAGAGATGGGTAGATGTGTGAACAGAACCTTTCCTCCTAATTGGGGAAAAGTGGGGCCAAATTAATTGTTAAGCAAGTGATTGGTGAATTCTCTGAGGAAACAGCCAGAGCATTTGATCAGCCCTTGGAGAGTCTTTATGTTGGGTAATGAGAGGCCAGAGAATGTCAGATATCTTTAAGGGTCTCAAGACCTTGGGTTGGAGAGATGGCTCCATTGTTAAAAGCATGTACTGTTCTTGCAGAGGTCCTGAGTTCAGCTTCCTGTGTGTGTTTGACAGAGAGAAAGAATGAATGAGTTCTGGCGTTATTCCTCAAGAAATGTCTTTTTTTTTTTTGACAGAATCACTTGCTGGCCTGGAATTTGATAAGTAAGCTAAACTAGCTTGCCAGTGGCCCTAAGCATCTGCCTATCTCTGGTCTGCCTAGCACTGAAGTTACAAGCACCTGCTACCATGCCAGATTATTTTTTAATGCAGGTCTTGGGGAATCCAATTCAGGTTCTAATGCTAGCAAAACTGGCACTTTACTGCTGCTGTGTCTTCTGGCCCCTCCCCCTCTTCTGTTCACTGCCACTCACTAGAATTCTGTATTTGAACTAGCAGGGGAGGAGGGGCCCATACTGAGACATAGGAATAATCCCACCTCGGCTGCCTTGGACTGACCTACCTGCCAAGGTGTCTTCTTGTGCCTGTTCTGCATTTCTTTTCTACTTCCCTGATATACCCATCCACCTAACCCCTATTTCATGTCTCCTCAGGAAGTTCACCCCAAATCCGTCATGTTCTCACCGTACCTGCCTGAATTCCTGTGGGCTGCTGTAACAGACTGGGTAACTCGTAAGCAAACATTAAGTTGCTCCTCACTTACTGTTTGTTGGGGCTAGGAAGTCCACATCGAGGCAGAAGACTCAGTCCTTGCCAAGGGCACCTTCCGCCTCCCCCCCTTGCTGAGAGTGAGCAGTTTCCTCGTGCTAAGCAAAATCCAGATTTAGGAGCCTTCTAAATACTTGACTATTTGAGACTCAACTTTCCCTCCTTGTTGGGATCTGACCTTTCCACCCATTTCAGCACTAATAGGTAAAGATTTTGTTTTTCTCTCCCATCTTCCCTATATTAGACAGAGGGGAAGGAAATGCTTTCTCTTACCCTGGGAGCATTAGAAAATTAAACTGCTGTCATTAAGGAAATGGGTGGTTTTTGTTTGTTTGGCTTCTACTGGTAAAAGACGCTGACGTATATTTTTTCAGATGAGGGTGTGTTGGTGAATAAAGGTTAAAACTGGAAATTTAGAAAAATGTAAGGGCAGGTTGAGATTAAAGGAAAATGATTTTAGAGTTTAGCCTTAAATATATAAGAACGGATTTTGGAGAAGTTGCCTGAAAATTTGGGGGTTCCCATTTAATTCTCAAGTGGTACCTCCACGTCATACCATGCCAGTGTAAATGTAAATAATTATACAAATATCCAGTACATGCTGTGTACTTTAGATGAGCATGCAATCTGCTAGAATCATTACAAGGTGAGGATAATGGGCGCCACAGAGGCGACCACCATTTAGTCTACCTTCACACCCTTTGCTATGTACATTCCTGTCGAAACGTTGGTGGAGCTGGTGATGTCAAATCTAGACACATTCGAAGGTAGAATAAAAAAGTTCCACCAGAGACAGGTAATGACCCCAGCTTTAAAATGTAGGCATGAGACAGGAAGTTATTTGCTTGCTATCTTGGTGTTAGCAGGTAAGATCCAATGGATATGTTCACTAAAAGGAATTTAACATTTCAGTGTTGATTGCCACTGTTGTAGAGATGTGAGGCAGAGACAACAGTTTTATGTTTATGGAATTAGGAAATGATGGCATGGCCCTAAAGCCTACTGGTGGATCATGATTTACAGTACTTCAGCCCTCCTGGAGGCTTTGTAAGCATTCTTTCCTGGTATTACATCCCTTTCTGCTTTGACATCTGGAGGCCTTTCTTCATTGACCTTGTGCATGCTGTTACCATCAAATGAAGCTTAAAGAAGGCACATCAGTCAATACTTTAGTATCAAGGCCATATTTGAACTCAGGTTTGTTATAGCGTAAGGTTTATGCTGTGTCCACTATGTACTGTTGTGTCTCATTCTCTATCTCAGGATGTATGGCACTAATATCAGCCCTTAATATTCCAGAGTAGTCAGAAAACTGGTCTTCAAACATAAGGGCAAATTCTAAGAGAAGTGGGTCAGAACTGGTTAAAGCCACCTTGCTCTCACTAACCAAGGCACTTTGAATAAGCAAACACAGATTCTTCATACTTCTGTGCAGCTTCTAGTTTTCTACAGCTTCTAAAAGAAAATTCAAGTCACCAACCCAGTTATAAACCCTTCTATCTACACTGGTGACGTTTCTGCACGATACACAGGTACAACAGTGACACAAGAGTTATGGGAGTCAACCAGCCACTCTGTGATTGGATTTAAGGCCATTCCATGAGACAGAGCCCATGCCTCGCTTCTCAGGTAGCCCAGATCTGAGACAAGATAGACCGTGGACAGAAGGAAAACCAAACACTACTGTTCTGCTAAAGGAACACAGCAATAAAATGACTCCTAGTGACATTCTGCTCTTCCCATAGATCAGTGTTTTTCTCACCTATCATCAGAGAATCTCCCTCTTGCAGGAGATGGGAACAAATATAGAGACACAAATGGACAATGTGCAGAGAACGAGAGACCCTGGAACATTCTGTCCTAAATAGGATAGCTTCAACAAACCCCTTCCCTCAGGGCTGAGGGAACTCTGAATAAGGGGAGGAGAAAAAATTGTCAGATCAGTAGGAATAAGACACGAAGGAAACGGTGCCTTCCAGTCATGACAGAACTGATCTATATATGACCCCAGAGACTGTGGCAGCACGCACAGAGCTTGCATGCGTCCAAGCCAAATTGGGCCTCAGCACAGAGAGTGGACATTAGTCCCCATCCTTAGCCCAGAAACTATTTCCAATTGATGACCACTCTTAAACTAGTTTTCTCCAATGAAGCCTCACTGAGTATACAGGCTCAGTGCCCAGCAGTTGATGGTAAAGACAAAACAAACTGAATGGTATTTTTTTTCCAGAGAGAGGGCAGAGAGGATGTGCTAATGGGTATTTGGTTTTAGGTGAAAATGCTTTCTTCCTTCAGTTTTGTGTTCATGATTCCATGTACCTAGGCTTAGAAGCTTCTAGCCTCCATACAATCCAATCTTCTGCAAGCCTGGAGGCTCCATCTGCTAACCTAGGCCTAAAATGTTGCAGTTTCCAAGACTTTAAAATTACCCAACTTTTGTTCTTAAACCATGCATCCATTCCCTGTGCACGATTAAAATCATAGATATCGCACACCAAATTGCAAGAGACAAGGTAGGCCCACTGTGAAAAAAAGTCTAAACTCTGATGTTGTGGAAATTACAACACAGAGAATGGAGTGTAAATGAAAATGTTGCTTTTATTTCCTCAAAGGACGGGATGAGATAAGAGCCATGCCCAAATGTGTGAACACATTGCTTGGGCTGAGCCTAGAGTGTTTCTTTCTCTGCTTTAACTATCCCTAGGCCTAGGCATGGAAACTTTTAGCCTCTGGGCAATCTAATCTTCTGCAAGCCTAGACTTTGAAGGCTTCAGCTTTCAGCCTCCATCTGCTAACCTAGGCCTAGAATGTTCCAGCTTCTGAGACTTACTGCTGAATAAGCTCACCCTTTCTAGCTCTTTCTGAACTCTGGCTAGTTGGTTCAACTTAGCTGTTTTGGCTCAAAGTCCTTTCCAAGACTGACTGACTCAAATTGGCTTCTCTCAGCGTCTGACTGAATTCCTGTTTGGAAAAGCTGCCTCTGAACTCCATGCACTGAACTATATTGACAGCAATAATTCAACTCAACTGCACTCAACCTCTTTCCTTAAACTGCTCTTCAGAAGCCTCTCTTTCTTGTCCTCATGAGAATGGGACACATTCTACCTCTGACTCATTCTGTCAGATCTTTCTCTTATTCATCATTTTGTCAGCCCCTCAATTAAACTTCATTGTTTGGAATTAAAGGTATATACTAAAGATGTATCTGTATTCCAGCCAGAGGTATTAAAGGTTTGTACTAAGGACATGTCTATATTCCAGGCAGATCATACTGTAATCCAAGCTGTGTCTGCATTCTGGACAGATCACATCTTTGAATGGCATCCATTGTCATGTTGCTGGATTAAAATTCTGCTACAATGAAGAGGGTCTGGAGAGTACTAGTATTGGCAAGCATCTATGGGTCTAATTCAGATGAGTTCAGGTTGCCTAAGATAACTTTACAAGAGGTTGGTGCTGAGAACTTTAAGTGATGTCAAATCAGGGCACCTGTGTGGACTCTTATGCGTATCCTGAGTGAGGGAGTAAGAGACATACAGCTAGAACAATACACTTTAAGAGAATGTTGTGTAAAAATGTACCTTGCAGGTCTACACTAATTCTGGTTTAGACTACTGCTGGATTATTTCAAGGACATTCTCTACCACTGGGACAGAACCCAGGATCTCTTTCCTACTAGGGAAGTACTCTGACACTGAGCTATATTACCAGACCAAAGCAATTTCTCTTAATCAGAAAATCACTCACAGGCGTTAGGTGCACACATTAGCACCAGTCACATGTGTATAGCGGAACTCATGCAATCTCTGTGAGCTTCAGTGTTTCAGAGATCCGCTTTGTATAGTGAATTCAATTAAACAAAGTCTGGAAAAGGAGCTATTGTTTTGTTTTGAAAAGATCATGTGTTACCTAAATTTTGGGTTTCAGCATAATGATGCCGAGATTTACTTAGGATTGAAGGATCATGTTCACTTGTGCATGCTACTGAATCACAGAGCTAATGGTGGCTTCCACTCAGGCTCCTAGGGTATGTTTTCATTTTGTGCTTCTGAACAATCAATCTTTTTTTGACAGCCTCTTTCACATGTGTTAAATATGTCTCAAAACGAGGAAGGCAGACACATCCCTTGTTAGGGTCTGGAATACGTTGAAAGAACGACCCCAGACTCAGTAGCATGCAGGCAACAAAGGGTGTTTGTTCTGTAGGAGTCCAGCATGCTGGGGTCACCACCTTTACAACATTGCAGTGGCCCCGAGGGAAGTTAGAGTTCCCTCTTAAAGCCAGAAAGGGGAATTCCTACTGTGGCTATGTAACCTTGATTGGGATTGGCTTGCCCATGGAGGCTATGTGACTCTGGTCAGGACTCGGGTGCTTTTCAAATCGGTAGTTAAGCAACCTTATCTTCCCCAGGCCAGATGTCTTGGCTGTTTCTGATTAGTTGCCCCTTTTCTGTGTTTTTTTTTCCTGCATCTCTTAGGCCTGTTCTGTCTAGCAAGAAAATGAAGCCCATCGTGGAGTTAGTCAGGATTATTTAGCCAGGCTTTCTCACCCTTAGCATCCTAGTAGTTTTAAAAGTGTAATTCTTTAAGAACAAGACATCAAAATCTGCCCAGACTTTTGTTTTCTACTGCCCTAGAATTTAGGTTGTTTGCAAGAGCTAGGTACTCAATACCTGTGTATGCCATCTACAAGAAATGCCATCAGGTTCGCAGGCCAGCATCTTTGTTCTTACTTTGCCCCCAAATTAATGAGTTTGATCATATAGTTATTAAACAAATTGAACGCAGCAGAGTAGAGGGATGCCCACATAACTGCTATAGATATAAATTGAAGCTCAGGTATAAAAGGTAGAAGCAAGTATTCTAAGAGCACCATGGGCCGAGGTAATTTCATGGATTGGAGAGCAGTGTGAATGCCCAAATACTTCATAGGAACCCAAAGGGATGCACCCCACCTTGTGTTATCTTACGCACAAGATAATCCTATGGTACCCGAATAGGGTTGGTATTCTTTTTCTAAGACAGAGACAAGAGTGAAGAACATTTGAGAAAGGACCGCCCCCCACCCCCCATAAACAAGAGGTCAGTGTTAACTTGAGATTCCTCATGGATTCCGATGATTTTTTTTTTTTGTGAAAGCTCAAAAAATCCAATGCTTTACTCCAAGATTCATGAGACAGAAAAAAAAATATTGTTTACTTATGACCATGAGGTGTGTGTATATATACAAACATATGTTAGTAATGATGTCGGCATGTGTGTGTGTGTGTAGAAGCATATAGCACCGACTTGTTTAACGTCAGTACATATGGGTGAGCTTAAGGAGCTATGGTAAATCTGTGATCAGAAGGGTTTTAAAAGTACAATGGTTTAGTAACAGGACATGAGAATCTGCCTAGACCTTTGCTTCTGTGATTGCTTTATTATTTAGGCTGTTTGTCATAGTTTCTTTCTACACATTAGAAAATTCTTTTCATACTTAATGTCTAACATTATTTGGGGATTCTAGCCACAAGTTTGAAAAAATAAATTGTGTGGATTTTGAAGCGTATCTTTCTGGTGAGTATCCCAGATTTGAGGATTTGGGACTAAGAGGTGAAGCCACAATCATACTAATAACACCTCATGTTTAGCACCTGGGCCAGCCACAAAGCACCTGAAAGTGCCACCTGAGTGATGTAGTCTGAAGTCTGATCAGTTTTTTAACTTCTTAACACTGTTTATCTGTCAAGGTGGGGTAAGGGTCCATTTATCTTGTGGTGGATTCTCAATATGTAAACTTGTGATGGTTCACAGAATGTCATTTTACAAGTTCCTCTGTTTCTCATAATTTTGTAACTAACATTGACCTCTAAAGAGCTGATTAGTCTCAGATTTACTTTGGAAAAGAAGTAAGACTTTGAGAAGGGCTGTGAACTTCCTGGTGAGCTGCTTCAGAAGCCTCACAAAGTGTCTTCCCATTAGTGCCCTAAGATTGATGGATCAAATCAGGCTGCCAACCTCATCCATCCATCACAAAATTTCCCATCAGCATTTGACCTATGCTTGGAGAAGACGTTGATCATTGCCAGAAATAGACTCATTGCTTCATTCGGTGTTCCAAAATGGAAATTTTCTAATTCCACTCATTCTTTTGCATTGTTTTTTTTTTTTTTGTTTTTTTTTTTTTTTTTTTTTTTTTTTTTTTTTTTTTTAGCCAAAACCCCATAAAAAGGACTTACCTTGGTCAACTAACCAGAAACCCTAAAATATGTTTAACAGAGGAGAGGAGGGATAGCTTTTCACAGGTAGCTAGCCTGTGAAAAGATGCTTTCCTACAACAAAGCAGGGCTGGCTTCAGAAGGTTCTAGAGACTGGGAGGACCTCTTTCAGGATTACGGGAGACTGAAGGCAGGTTGGAAGGTGGAGAGAGAAGACAGACAAAAGTCTAGGGAAAGGCCTATGGTTTTTAGCTGATTTCACTTTAGTCCAGGAGGCTAGTGGAGAGCAGCCCAGGATGATGGGAAAATAGTGAGTCATGACAATGGACTGGGCACATAGGTGAGATTACAGGAGGAGGAGGAGAAGTAACATCTCTGGAATGAGAGAGTCAAAAAGGAAACTGAGGCAAGTGTGGCTAGGCTCCTTGCAGGAAGCCTTCAGAATATTCAGAGTAATTCAGGAAGGGCCTGGGTTTGGATAATAAAAGTGTTTTGCTTTCCTACCTATGTCTCAGCCTGTCTGGGCATGGTGGACTCCGCATGGCCCAAGTTAGAAACACACCCTTTTCTGTGACAGAACATTCTTCTGGACCTGACCCTGATTTCCAAAGGAACCAATCCCAGATGAAATGCAGCCCAAATTCGCTTCGTAGGTACAGTATATTCACCACAACTTCAAACTGGTTCCCAATCAGTGAAGCCCTTACCTCTTTTGGCTCACATGTCTTCTACTCTCATCTCAATTGCAAAAGTTCCCCAGAAGCAGGCAGAGTTGAAGGATTTCTGCTCTTGTGTAGCACCCCCTGGACCTGCATGACTAGAGTATGGGAGCTCAAAGACTTGCCTGGAACTCTGGCATCCCTCTGGAGCTCCCCACCCCCACTCCTCCTCACTTGGGTCCCAGACATCCATGACTCCTGCTATATTTAGGAACTGACTGCTAATAATCATTACCACTCCAACCCATTCAATGAAAATCCCTATTACTGCTGCGTTCCTTACACTAAAGAGCACTAAGAATTATTTTTAGACTTAAAAAATAGCAGTTTGCTGGTGCTTGCCATCCAATTTGTAACAGATTTTTAGAGATTAACACTTGCTAGGCTTTTTGGCCACATTTAATCACAAAAGTAATTCTGCATTCCATCAGTATACTCAGCTCCAGGGACAAAAATAGCACTGCAATCTGGTTGGGTGAGGCTGGGCCACCAGGCTTTGCTTCCCGGTTGCTGTTTTAGTGTTAAGAATTGCTGGCCTCCTCTAAGCCCTGCTTGCCAGGCAGCACCCAGAACGGCTGGGTGTCTGATGGGCTGTTAGGCCCAGCAAGACCCCTCAGCTCATTACGAAACAAATCCTTCCAGAAAGCAAATGAAGAGAGTGATTGTGTCTGATTATCTGGCCAGATTTTAAAGCCAAGAACCCATAAAATGTATGCTCTTTTGAAAAATGACTTTTGATAAGAAAAGCGTTTCCAGGGATGAAAACACTCCTATAGCCACCTTGGATCTGGCTCTGATTTTCGTGTGGGACAGCCACTGACTAACCACTAACTTAAAGAGGGGAGACGCCCCAGGAGGAAGCGGGACTCTCCACCTGGACTTGCTTTTGTTTTCTGTTGGAACCCTGTGGTGCAGATCTGGGGATAGGGTGCCATGGGGAGCCCCAGGGAATAGCCAGCACTAATTTTCATCCTGGGAGGGGTATGGGAGAGCCTGGGATCTCCACATCCTATGGTGGATGTTCAAGAAATGCCCACACTATTCCAGAGAAGCATAGGGAGGTGGAAGGGGAGTCATTCAGCCTCTTTTTAGGAGACATCAGTGCTCAGTGCTGCCATCTTGCTCATTGTCCCTCTGTGTTATTCCACAGACAAAGGTACTGGTGGCAACAGTTCTTTTTTTTTTTTTTTTAAAGATTTTATTTATTTATCATTTATACAATATCCTGCTTGCATGCCAGAAGAAGGCGCCAGACCTCATTATAGATGGTTGTGAGCCACCATGTGGTTGCTGGGAATTGAACTCAGGACCTTTGGAAGAACAGCCAGTGCTCTTAACCTCTGAGCCATCTCTCCAGCCCAACAGTTCTTAACCTGTAATGCACAGCTCTCTTTACCACCACTCAGTGTGTTCACAGATCATTTTAAACACACACACACACACACACACACACACACACACACACACACGTTTTGGCTGCTCCAAAGGGGAGTGAACAATTCAAGCTCCCTGGTACAATGGTAGGCTTTCCTTCAGCTGCTGCCCTCAGGGACCATCTCTCACTACCTTTCCTTTCAGCCTTCTTTCCTGATCGCTTCTCCAAGATCATCCCTGACTTTTCTAACTTCATAAAAAACATAGTTTTCATTCTATTGATTAAAAATATTAAAAAGAAACTTTATTATGTAAGAAAACCTGCAAATAAAATAAAAACCACACACTGAAATTAACCAGACTTGCATGTCTAGCCATCTCAGTGAACTTCAGTATGTGAGGTTAATATTGGATTTTATACTTTCACTTTCAGATATATTTTTACGTATGTATCTACCACCAAAAATAAAAAATCCGTGACAGAGTTAGAGCGAGAAGAACAATGACCTTTATATTTTCTTTTATAGCTCCTGAGACCTGCATTCAGTCCTTCTTTGCATATTTTTCAAAGAGATTAATTAGATAACATCTTACATTGGTGAACATGAATTTTTTAAAAGTCATGATTTTAGAGTTGGAGGTGAGGCGGGAACTTAATGAGCATTAGCATGTAGCCAAAGTAAAACCGTAGAAACCCTGAGATGAGAGATCAGTGTGAGCATGAATGTAGAACGTGACTGAGAGTTCCCAAGCCATACAATATAAATGTCTCAGAAGTGCTTGAAGCAAAAAGCTAAGTATGATTAACCGGCTATTTTCAAACCTTACGTGACTGAAGACCTCTTCCAGATAATCGATATTAAATCCAACAGAACATCGCTTGGAGACGCTGGTCCTGTTGAGTCTCTCTGTTTGGAAAATAAGACACTGAGGTTCCAGGGTCACCCTGACGTGGCTAAGGGCAGCCGCTCAGTACTGAAACATGCTGTTGTGGTCGCCCTCTTCGCACTCACAACCGGGCTGATACCATAGCCCACACGGTCCAGTCTCAGCGCCAAAACACACGAAAGGCCCCACAGAAGAAGGAATTCTAGCTACTTCATTTTCTTAAAGGAAAGCAGAGACGATCAAAGCAGCCTCTTCAAGCCCTCTTTCCTCACTGCTCCCATTTTATATCAGCTTATGGGGTGCGAAAGTGAAGTCAAACCCAAAACACCTCCCTCTTTTCCAGCCCAAGGAGCTTCAATGCCCCTCTTCCAGTGTACCCCACCACACTTCTTTCTGGAAGTCCTCACAACCTTCTCTGCGCTGTTTCTGATACAATACCATTCTGTTGTTTTGAGCATGTATGAAAATACCAGAACTTGCTTGTCAAAGATAAGCTGTCCTTAGGAGTGGGGCGAAAAGAGGAGAACTAAAATAAATGGCAAGCTGGTATCAGGCTGATGAAGAAGACAGAGAAAGTAAGAGCCACGTTCTTAGCAACTAATCTAGTCTCATCATTCATTTGTTTCTTGGTACAATATTCTCCATAAGAATGAAGGAAAAAGAATTCCATGGGCCCTTGTTTTTTTTTCAACCCAAAACAGTTACTTTTCTACCTATTTATTTTTAATTGTTTCAGAATTTTTGAAAGTGTTTATTCGTTTTAAGATTGCATGTCTAATTATATGTGGGTGTGTGTAGGGGTTGGGTATGTGCACATGACTGTAGGTGCCCTCAGAGGCCAGAGGGCGCTGAGTTCCCTGGAAGCAACCTCACATAGGCACTAGGAACTAAACTCAGGTCCTCTGCAAGAGCAGTACTCAGTCCTAACCACTGAGCCATCTTCTCAGCTTATTTCTCTACCTATCTACTATCTATCTATCTATCTATCTATCTATCTATCTATCTATCTATCTATCTATCTATCATCTATCTACCTAGTCTGTGCATGGATTCCATGTGTGTGAGTGTAGGTATGTTGATGTTCGGTGCATGTGTAGAAGTCAGAGAATAACGTTTTGAAATCATTTTCTCCTTTGACCTTAGGTGGACTCTGGGATTGAATTTGGGCCACTAGGCTTATATGACAAGCACTTTATTCACTGAGATATCTCAACTGTCTCTGTCTCATAATTAAAATTAAAAACTTCTAAGTATTTTTTTTTTTGCAGCAAACAGAGGCCAATAAAAAAAAGTCTCAACTTGTCGAAATGTAATGGGAAACTGACCATTGGGAGTCCAGCACCCAGCACTCAGCACCCAGCACCCAGCACCTAGCACTCAGCACCCAGCACCCAACACCCAGCACTCAGCACCCAGCACTCGGCACCCAGCACCCAGCACTCAGCACCCAGCACCCAGCGCTCAGCACTTGGCACCCAGCACTCAGCACCCAGCACCCGGCACCCAGAACTCAGCACCCAGCACCCAGTACCTGGTACTCAGCACCCAGCACCCAGCACCCAGCACTCAGCTGTAACTCCAACATAGCCCCTATACCTAAGGCTCAGGGACCATTGTGGAAGAGGAGGTGGGAAGCATGTAAGAACCCAGAGAGTCTTTCAGAAGCCCTCTGTGGTAGGCTCCTGTCCTGATCCCTATTTTCTTCGTCCTCCGATGTCCATCCTCTTTGCCTTTCTGAATGGGGATTGAGCATCTTAGCCAGAGTCCCCCTTCCTGATTAGCTTCCTTAGGTGTACAGATTTTAGTATGTTTATCCTATATTATATGTCTAGTATCCACTTATGAGTGAATATATACCCTGTGTGTCTTTCTGCTTCTGGGATACCTCACTCAGGATGATCTTTTCCAGTTCCCACCATTTACCTATTGAGGCAGATGTTGAGACTCATAGCCAAACTTTGGGCAGAGTACAGGGAATCTTATTAAAGAAGTGGGAGATAGTAAGACCTGGAGAGGACAGTAGCTCCACAAGGACAGTGACAGATTCTAAAAGTCTGGGCACAGGGGTCTTTTCTGAAACTGATACTCCAGCCAAGGACCACTCATGGAGATGGCCTGGAACCCCTGCACAGATGTAGCCCATGGCAGCTCAGTATCCAAGTGGGCTCCATAGTAATGGGGACAGGGATTGTCTCTGACAAGAATTGATTGGCCTGCTCTTTGATCACCTGCCCCTGAGGGGAGAATGGCCTTACCAGGCCACAGAAGAAGACAATGCAGCCACTCCTGATGAGAGCTGATAGACTAGGATCAGAGGGAAGGGGAAGAGGACCTCCCTTTTCAGTGGACTGGGGAGGGGCACGGGTGGGATTGGGAGGGGAGGAGAGAGGGAAGTACAGGGGGGACACAACGTGAATAAACTGTAATTAATAAAAATAAAAATAATAAAATAATTATAAAAAAAGACCCCAGGGAATAAGAAGTCAGCTGTGAGACAGTATCTTCTATTAATGAAAAGGAAGCTGTATTCACGAAATCTCAGCATCAAGGCTTGCCTGGACAACAGCTGAAAAATGACAACACCAACTAGCATGTCATCGCGGATATCAGAAATCTCACAAGGCCCCATCCAAAGATGGAGAGCTACAAGCAATTAATGACTACTGGGGAAGGGAAGTTCAACCTTCTTCAGGGATTATTCCCTGATTGGTTATCTATTACAAAGCAGTCAGCCCTTAAAATGTTTTCAAATGGGAAACATAGATGGACTCAGCAGGTTGTATTTATATACTTATATGTACGTATACATGTAACAACAATCATTTGAAAAATAAATCTTTTCAAAAAAAGAAAACTCCCTTCTACCTTCTCCACCCCACTTTATGTTTCTCCCAGGCAAGGGGTGGGAGAACCTTTTGACCCTTCTGAAATTTGGAAAACAGAGAGCATCGTGCCAAAACCATGACGAGACCAGCGCAAGGGTTGAGAAGGGCAGAGGATGAGCGGGACAGGAAGGTTACACTGAGATCATGTCAATGCACAGAGGTGGTTTTGATAACAGCGGGGGAGACAGCGCACAAGCTTCTTGCTCCTGCATCTCTGCCTCGCTCTCTTTGGGGGACGGCACTTTGGGTGAAGGACAATGTGCAATAAGGAAAGACTCTGAAATGGCTCTGAATTATTTGTTTCAAGGTTATGGGTTGTCACCTAATGCAATCTTAGACGTAATCCCCTCTCTGGGTGACTGAAATGGTTAATCCTGGCAATGTATAAGGTAAAAATTCTTAAGTGAGTCTCCACTGTTCTTTCCTATTTAAAATGTTCCTTGAAGACATGGTAACTGAATGTATTATACCCTAGAAGAAATTCTGACTGGAAAAAGGAATAAAAAACAAAAACAAAACAAACAAACAAAAAAAACTAGGGAAATATGGATGAAGCAATGGAGTGGAATATATGGTATTGGTTCATTGGCTGTGGGAAATGTACTGTATTAACAATGTGTGGTTTTAATGATGAGGGGAGCTGGGCATGGAGTATGTAGGGACTCTCAGAACCATCTTAATGACTTTCCTAAAGCTGAAACTATTCTAAAATCAAAACATTATCTTAGAAAACACTTCCCTGCAGATGGAGGCAGCTTTATGGAGCCAGTGAGAGAGCAACATGAAACTGTCATCAGAGCCATGTCTCCACGATGACAGATATGTCCCCATTTCTGCTACTGAGAGACACCACATCAAGCCCTTAGCTGCGAGAATTTGTTGAGGAAAAGCGACTTGGAGGCGTCTCTGCACACATTGGGGCAGCCTGGGAAGAACTACAGCCTCGGAACTTTCCACTTTGCCTCCCCGAATTCCAAGCTCCCCTCCAGGAGCAGGCATGTGGAGGCTCCCTCTGGCCTGTGCCTTTGGAGAAGTGGCCCTGGCTCTCAGATCCCACACCTGGTAATTCCATTCCCCTCACAGCCAACAACACATCAGAAGTGACAGTCATTTATAGTAACATATTTTTCTAATAGGGAAGTGTCAAAGATGTCACTGACTGACAATTTACATAGTTAAGAGCTGACAGAATATTTAACTCAGACCCTTCACAGCCATCTGCTAACAAGGCCCATTGCCACCTTTATGCTTCAGGCCACTTCAGGAAGAATCAAAGGCGGCTGCTGCCTAGGAAGGGCCGGGTTCAGATCTCTTCAGAATGTCTGTGCTAAGGCCTTTGCTTGTGGCTTAAGATCTCTTAAGATAAAACAGGGTCAAATGAAAGGGGAGGAGGTCCTCCCCTATCAGTGGACTTGGAAAGGGGCAGGGAGGAGACCAGGGAGGGAATGTGGGGTTGGGGAGGGAATGAGGGAGCGGGATACAGCTGGGACACAGAGGTAACAAAATGTAACTAATAAGAAAAATAAAATAAAAAAAAAATCTCTTTCCAGTCACAGCTGTGTTTGATGGAAGACATAGATGTTCACAGAGGAGCACAGGGCACAAAATAACATACACACTTTGACTTTCAAATGCATGTAGCCTCTTATTTGTGGCTCCTGGGAAAGCAAAGGAGTAGAGAAACTTTGGAATATAGTTTGGAAGATTTTTACAAAACTCATCCTATTATTATCACATGACCTGGCTGTTGCGCTCCTTGGCATTTATCCAGATGAGCTGGAGACTGCACACAGAAGCTTTATTCGTAATTGTCTGACAAGATACCCTTTGTGGTAGTTTGAATGAAAATAGCCCCTTGGGTTCATAGGGAGTGGCGCTGTTAGGAGAGGTGGCCTTGCTGAAGTAAGTGGGTAACAGAAGGCGTCTTTGCAGTCTCAAATGCTCAAGCCAGGTCTATTATGGCACTCACTTCCTGCTGTCTGCAGCTCCGGATGTAGAACTCTCAGCTCCATCTCCAGATGCTACTCACATGCCACCATGCTTCTTGCTATGACAATTATGGACTAACCCTCTGAAGCTGTAAGCCAGCCTCAACTAAATGTTTTCCTTTATAAGAGTTGCCATGGGCATAGAGTCTCTTCACAGCAATGGAAGCCCTAACTAAGACACCCTTAAATGAGTGAGTAAACAGATATATATATTTTTTTTAATTTAATTTTTTTTTGTGCTAAAAATCAACGAGCTACCAGATGGCGGGAAGCCATGGAGGGACTTCATGTAAGGTGAATGGAGTTCCCAGGTGTGGAATCTGAGTACGTGAAAGAGGTCATTCGGAAAAGACTGCTGTTGTGCAGCTATGCCCTCCAAATGGGAACGTTTCTGAAGTGAGGCACGTAAGATTCCAGAAGTTCACAAAACTTAGAGAACTCACTGAGCCCCTCCTCTGAGTTACATAAGCAGTTAACAGTTACTGTGTGAGAGGGGACTCTTCAATGGAGCTGCCTGCAGGCTGGGTAGGAGCTCTGTGGTGGTGTAGCTTTTGTGCGGTGTGTTTCTCTCTGAGGTGCCCTGTGTTCTGGCAGTCAGCTCTAATAAACTCATTGTTTCGCCAAGAAAGCCTGGGAACGGAAGAGTTTCTTTGAACTATCATCAGAGGTGCAGCCTGGCTAAAAAGACATGTTTGTTCATGCGTCCTCAGGAAACACCCACACCCACACACCCACACACACACATACACACAATAGCTATGTCTGTATAATTTCAACAATAGGATGTTGTGGTCAAAGCACAAACAAGGCTTCCAGGGATGGAGGAAGAGAATTGAGGAGCGGGTTTGGGGTTGTGAAATGATTTGCACATTGTAGTGGTGGACACGTGCCACTCTGTGCATTTCCATCCCTGTGAGTTAACTCCAGCAGGGACGGTGGACTTCGGGTAGTAACAGTGTGCCAACAAACGTCCATCTACCGTGATAAATATCCTGCTCTGTGCTCTGGTGTCAAAGGTGGGGAACTCCTTGTACTTTCTGTTCTATTTTGTTGTGAACCTAAATCCACTTCAATAATAAGTCTCTTTTTAAAGCGCTCTTTCAGGGAACAGGGCTTGTAAAACCATTGAATGCACCCACACTCTTGTAACTGGCATAAAACGGAAGCTTAGGAGACCCGTCCTCGGGTCTTTTAGATTTGTGCCCACATTTCCTAACCTTTCCTGCTTCGTCCTTGCTTGCCCCCTCATCTGGAGCATCTATTCTGTTTCTAACACCCAGCTTGCTTCCTTGGCTCTGATGGTTGTCGTGGCCTTTCAACAACCTCCTCAGACATGTTTGCCTCTTCCCTGGCTCCTTCAGCTTCCGGGTTTTCTCGCTTCCCTTGTTTCATTGAGCCTATAATCTGACCTCTCACCCCTGTCAGTGACCTTCTGTCTACCTAGAAAGCTCTTCTCAGGGCAGACATAAGGGCTTCCCCTCCTACAGTTTGGAGCCCAGCTGTAGCCCATTTTCTTAAGATCCAAACAACTTGTGTTTGAATCTGCACTGGGTCACCCAGAACCACTAAATTGATGATGATAAACAGCTTTGAGAATACAGGCTCTCAAGTAAAAGACCATAGTGGCATGTTGCCTGCTCAGGACCACCTGGGGAGAGCTTTCTAGACAGAGCACATAAGCATGCCCAAGCTGTACATTTATTTTGACACAAGAATTTCTTCTCTTCCTCTCCTTAACATATTGCTAAACATGAACCATCAGGCACAGAAGATAAACCTGAAATACTAAGTGCAAGATTAAATCAGCCTTGAAACATGACAACATTCACAAAGACAGAACAAACAGCAGAAGCGGGAGTGAGCTTTGCTCACTGCCGAAGGAGCAGCTCTGCGAGATTTTCATCTCCAGTGAGTTTTGCTGAAGATATTGTGGATTTATTATTTTAATGGGCTTTCCAAAATCAGCTGTGATGTTCATTATTCTTGCATGGCTGTTTTATTTTTGCATTTCTCCTAGAAATAAAGGAGCCAAGGAGGCTGTGGATGCTGTTTTTCTATAACCCTAGCATGGTGCCAGCAGAGACTCACCAAATTGTGGGAATGGGCACAGAGCACAGTGCAAAGGCCTGTTTGAGATTCTGCACCATGGTGTTGTAAAAGCCAGGGCAAAGCATGTCTCTGTGGTTTCCAACCTGCCTGCTGCTGTGATCCCTTAGTGTAGTTCCTCATGCTGTGGTGACCCTCGGCTGTAAGATTATTTAAATATTTTAAATCATAATATAAGTATCTGAGAATATGCAGGATATCTGGTAAGTGACCCCCAAAGGGTTGTAACCACAGGCTGAGAATCACTGAATTAGATAAATCCTGTGGTAGCCTGTTGTCGTCCACTAATAGGGCTCTATCGTGACACGTAACACTGTAACAAGTCACAGGCGGCTTTGACTTGAAGAACAAAAGCAGACTGACAATTCTCTTTCAGGTCTTTTTGTTCTTAATTTAACAATTTTTACTTGGTAGTTACAAATACTTGGTAGTTAGCTTGGGGCTGGATGTATTGTTCCAGTGAAGCAGCAAAGACTCTTCATTCTCATCTTTCATTCATCAGGCTCTGTGTTAGTACTGGGGCTCATTCATGTCCCCACTCAGTCCGGGTGGGCCAGCCCCAGTGGGAGAACTCTGATTAACCTACGAATTTAGGAGCCACATCTGGAGAATCATTTCGAGCCTGAAGGGCACTATTGACGGGTTGGGGTGGGTCATCCAAAGGTGAGGCTGATATTCCTGAACAAGGAACTCAGTGACTCATTCCGACTATAAGGGATCTGACAGTGTTCAAGCAGGCTTGGTGAATAAGTCACCCAGCGACTCTCTCCATCTTCTGCTTTCTTGTCTGTCTGCCTCCTTTCCTGACCCCCAGTTTCTCATTTCCTTGTTTAGTTCCACTTCACCGAAAATGCTTGTGTTTATACCTCTTTTTTTTTCATGGTTGAGGAAAAAAATTGTATTGTGGATATGAGCCAGAGACATCTGGAAGAGTCCAGGCTGAAGTGGCTTCGAGAGGAGACAGAAGGTGGGGAGAGGAGAGAGGAAGAGAAGAGACAGAAAAGAGCCAAGAGGGCAAAGAGGTCAAGAGAACCAAGAGCGAAGAGGTGAGAAGAACCTGGAGAACTGCCCGTGGTGTTTATGCTTCTTAAGCAGGTTCATTCCTGCAGGCAAGAGGGAGTAAACTCGCTTATATAGACCTACAAGATATGATAAACATAATGAAATCTACACACCTAAAGAAGATAATCAAGTAAGTGGACATGGGTGAAGATGATCAATCCTCATTTAGAAAGACAAATGGGATGTGCATTGAATGTATGACAGGAGTCTACCGCAAAAGGCATCTGAAAGACTCTATCTAGCAGTGTTTCAAAGCAGACACTAAGACTCATAACCAAACCATGGCAGAGTGCAGGGAATCATATGAAAGAAGGGGAGTTAGTATGATATGGAAAGGATAGGAGCTCTACAAGTACCAAATATATCCAGGCACAGGGCCTTTTTTGAGACTGACACTCAACCAAGGACCATCTATGGATATAACATAGAACTTCTGCTCGGATGTGGCCTGTGGTAGCTCAGTAACCAAGTAGTTTTCCAAAGCAAGGGGAACAAGGACTATTTCTAACAGGATCTCAAGGGCAGGCTCTTTGTCCTCCCCCCCCCCACCCCAGGGGAGGAGCAGTCCTGTTAGGCCACAGCCTAACAGCCAGCCTTGAAGATACCTGATAAAACAGGGTCAAATGAAAGGGGAGGAGGTCCTCCCCTATCAGTGGACTTGGAAAGGGGCAGGGAGGAGACCAGGGAGGAAGTTGGGGAGGAGGAGGGAATGAGGGAGCAGAAGGAGCAGGATACAGCTGGGACACAGAGTTAACAAATTGTAACTAAAAAGAAAAAAATAAAAAATAAAAAAAGAGAGAGTAAACCAAGACATAGAGAAAGAGGCCGCTGCTCAATACGAAGTTGTGGTTCAAGCACCAAGGGAGACCTTCCTTCAAGTACCTACCCTGCCCTTTGCCAGCTGGGTGACTTGGAGAGTTACAGAACACCTCCAAGTCTAGTTCAGTCATTTACAAAGTATAAGGGTACTGACCCTTCAGAGCTGTAAGGGAGAGAGAGGGAGAGAGCCCATGTTTCTAGCCTTGTGTATGTGGGGACCATAGTTGCTCCTAACATTTTACATAGAATTATACTATGCATTTATAGTTTTACATCTCATTTTTCTCATTTAACACTATAATATTACTATTTCCCCCATTCTTAAAAACTCTTTGTAAATATAATTTTAAAATGCTAAAGGATAGCCCCATTAAAAGGATATATTGGAATTATATAATTATTTCCATATTATTGGACCTGAAGTTCCCTTCCTCACTCATTCCCTCTTTCTCTCCCTCTCTTCCTTTTTTCTTCCTTCCTTCATTCCTTCCTCCTAGTATAAGAGTGAACCTCTCTGAGAATACAGATTCATCAAAGATATACTTGACATCATTATTAGACATGGAATTGTCATGACAAAGAGTTTGGACACTTTTAAGTGTCTTGGTACATTGTTAAAATTCCTTTAAGGTATACCCACTAACCATGTGTAAATAGTCTTCTGCCTCGGCAGCTGGGGTGGACACCTACCCCAGAGCCTTGTTCCTTCTTTTTCCTGTTGACAGAGCCTTGTCTTGATCAGGTGTCCATGCTTCCATTGGGAATAAATCATGAGTGAGATGAGCATTTCCCAAGGCCCTGACTGATGAGAAGAGCTGTAAGGTTCATGAGTCTCCATTCTTTCATTGGACATTGCCATGTCTACAAGGAAAACCTTGAACCATGTTAACTTGAAGGCAAAACTAGTAAAGGAAGTGAGTTTAGTAATATTGTTGAGCCTTTGAGTTAACCAACCCAGAAGCTGCCCTTCTCTGAGACTTTTTATATAAAATAATGTGTTTTACTCATTGCTTAAGAAGTTTGGCTTTGGCAGTGTTGGCACAGCACTCTAAAGCATTGTAATTGGAGCAAGAGCCTTACAATTATTTTTTTTTAATTTCCCAAATTAATTCATACACACATACACAAAGCCATCTTAATTTGGCTTCAATTTGATGTTCCTTAAATACTGATAAAAGTTCATATTTATTATTCATTTGCTCCTTAATAATTTGCATTCTCTTTTCCAAAAGTGTCTGGAAAGATCTTTAAAGATTGGTGCTCCTCAGGAGAGGCTGTGTTGCAGGCTGGACTAAGCTGACTGGTATGGAACTGAGGGCCTGGTTAGGGCCACACTGGAAACGAGATTGAAGGGAACAAGGACTCTCCTGCTTGTTTGCAGGCAGAGCTGTCCTGCCCTCAATGAAATGGGGCTTTGTTTTGTTTGATGTGAGACGTCTCCACAGGCTCCTATATTGAACATTTGGTCCACAGTTGGTGGTGCTATTTGGGGAGATGGAAGAATCTCTAGGATGCGTGGAGCCTAGTTGGAAAAAGGAAGTAGGTCAACGAAGTGTACCCTTGAGGGTTTCTTCCTCTTGATCTACTTCCTGTCCATTCGGAGATGACTCAGCCTCTGCTCACACACTTCTCCTGCCAGGATGTTCCACCCACACCCACAGGGGCCAAGTCTCTGTGGACTGAATCCTTTGAGGCCATGAAGAAAATAAACTGATCTTCTTAAAGTTGTTCTCTCAGTTATTTTAGTCATAGCAGTGCAAACTCAAAAGGGCTGATATTCCCAAATATGGTTTTGCCTATTTATAGAAAGCTAGACTTTGGAGGGCTTTTTCTCAACAAGAAAACTGGTTAGTAAGAGAAAACTCAACTTGTGAAAATAAAAGAAATGCTGTGGGGTATTCACCATAGAAGACTACTTGGATGTGGGTTTAGCCAGCCTGTGACTGCACTGTGTGTTTGGGACTTTGCTGAGACTTTCTTAGCGTGAGCTCTACAGCATAAAACCATGCTATGCTTACCATGGGTTGATATACTTCATCTAACAAGAACAGTTAGCCAGAAGCAGAACAACAGAAGCCAAAAAGCAAGGTTAGAACATTTAGAGACTTTCCCAGAGCTATGGACTTTGGCATTTTTAGTCTCTGTCTTTTGGCAGGTGATTCTGTCTACATGCTGAGTTTTACAGCCTGGATGGTACTTCTGTTATGGAGTCAGTTATGCTAAGGTCTGGGAGGCTACAAAGGTCTGGGCAAGCATGCAGGGACTGTTAAGGAAAAGTGCTACTAGGAGGGACCCTTCTCTGCTGGTTCTCCTTTCAGGTTGAGTTACTGAGCCCCCACCCCATCCCATCCCTCATCAAGCACATCTACAGTTCTACTCTAGCATAAAAACATTTCATTAGATTTTCCAGATAGAGAAATGTTTTCAATCAAGGTAGTTTTTAAAACAAATATTGCAGTATTTGAAACAAGCATTTGAGCAAGAGCCTCTGACTCATTTCCTGAGGGAAAAAAAATTGAAAGTGATCCACCATAGTTCCATTTGCACCTTGGGAAGCCACAGAACACCAAGTCATCCATATTAAGGTAATGGGTTAGGGTCACATAATTAAAAATCCAAATGCCCTGTCTTTCCATGGGAGGCTCTCGGTATTACAAATAGTCAGTGAAGTTAAGCCCCACTGAGAAATGCTGGGGACAAAGCCTTGCCAGTGAGCGTGTGTGCTATATACAGGCAAGGTTGTTTTCTAGAAGATTTATTGACTTTGTGGTCAAAACTCCAGCAGCTTCCATCAAAGTCTCGTTCCGAGCCATCGTAGATCAACAGATCGATAGCTAATAGCATAGCCAGCCAAGTTTAAAGCCGAATAACTCAAATCCCAAGACAATTGGATTTTACTCCCTTATAATTTGGAGGTCCTTGTGTGGACAAGTGATGTTTGTTTAGCTAATTTGTATATCTAAGGACTTCAGCCTACCTGCCTCCTTTAAGCCACCAATACCTTCAGCAGAGTGGCTTGTTAATCATAGCTTTCTTCTCTTTGGCTTGTCCTGAGACTTGTTCCTTCATTAGTGGCATCTCTTCGTGAGATTAAATCTTGCCAGGTAGCGTTGCCCTTAACATCCAGACATATAAAACCATGGAGCCCATAACAGTTGGGAGCAAGAAAACACTCAAATTGGTGTGACAGGGGAAAATATAGAGAGAGGATGCTTTCCAAATAAATTGAATGCCATTAGAGACTTTATGCTGTTGCTCTGTGTACCTATCCCATGGCTTTGTGTGTTGGTAAAGGGCATCTGAGTGGTAGGTGGTGGGAGTGGTGCCCACCATTTTGTGATTTAAAGCAGTTATGATGTTTCAACAGGAATGTGAGCTGTGTTGGAACGGAGAGAAAATAAATAAATAAATAAATAAATAAATAAATAAATAAATAAATAAA
>NW_026590062.1:25366609-25381331 GCF_907164565.1 Psammomys obesus | reverse complement strand
ATAAATAAATAAATAAATAAATAAATAAATAAATAAATAAATAAATAGATGAATAAACAAACAAACAAACCATGTGTGCTTCTGGCTGCCCACTCTTTATATTCAAAATTATAAAATAAACAAGATACAAAAATAGTTCCATCTCTGACTCCAAGGAGGTCTTCTGCCAGCCTTGAATTCTGAGAGCCCACATTGAAAGATCTAGATAATGACCTGGGTTCCTGTGAGAAGGACATAGGGGAAGAAGGTAAATTTAGTTCTAAAACCCAGAGATTAAGACTATTCTATTGGCTGTTGTCATGGCTGAAGCAACTGCCAGATTCAGGGTCTGGTGTAAGTCAAAGGACACTGTTGTCAGAACAAAATGGCAGCCTAGAGATGGGGAAAAGATCTTTACCAACCCTACATCAGAGGGTTAATATCCAATATATATATATTTAAGAAATTAACCATCAGCAAATCAAATAATCCAATTAAAAATGTGGTACAGAGCAAAACCGAGAATTCACAACAGAGGGATCTCAAACGGCTCAGAAGCACTTAGTAATGCGCAGTGTCCTTAGCCATCAGGGAGATGCAAATCAAAGTGACTCTAAGATTCCATCTCACACCCATCAGAATGGCCAAGATCAAAAACTCAAGTGACAACACATGCTGGAGAGGACGTGGGCAAAGGGGAGCCCTCCTCCACTGCTGGTGGGAGTGCAAACCTGTACAAGCTCTCTGGAAATCTATCTGGCAGTTTCTCAAAAGATTGGAAATAGTTCTGTCTCAAGATCCAGCTATACCACTCCTGGGCATATACCTGAAAGATGCTCCACCATACAACAAGGACATTTGCTCAACTATGTTCATAGCAGCTTTATTTGAAACAGCCAGAAAGTGGAAACAACCTAGATGTCCCTCAATGGAAAAATGGATACAGAAATTGTGAGACATTTACACAATGAAATACAACTCATCTCTTAAGAACGTCGTGAAATTTTCAGGCCAATGGCTAGAACTTGAAAAGATCATCCCGAGTGAGGTAGCCCAGGCCCAGAAAGATGCACATGGCATGGACTCACCCCTAAGCGGATATTAGGCCGATAGTGCAGAATAGCCATGCTGTAATCCAGACCCGGCCTTTTGGAAATGTGCTCGAGCACACGTGGACACGAGGACGCACGCGCCTGTGTATGGAGGCAGAGACTGCATGGGTGCTCTCCTTAACACTTTCCACCTGAATTTTTTGAGACAGGGTATCTCACTGACCCCACAGCCCACTGATTGGCTAGACACACTGCCCAGTGAGACCTGAGAATCTGCTCGTCTCTGCCTCCTTACCCCACTATTCCGCTCCAACCCTAGAGGTCCAGACACTTCTACCGCTTCTACTGGCTTCTTTTATATGGGGTCTGGGGATCTGATCTCACGTCCTCGTGGACACTTCCCACTGAGATAATTCCCCAGAGCTATGCATACTCTCTCTGTCTCTCTGTCTCTGTCTCTCCCTCTTTATCTCCCTCTCCCTGTCTCATGTCATTTTTGCGTAAGAAAAAGGATAGCATGTTGACCAAGTCCTAGAGGCGTTTATTGTCCTGGTTGCATATGGGCTATGGAGGCTGTAACCGTGCTTCAGTTTGGTCCTGATCGATCCAGACTGGAGACTCTGGGAACTATGTTTAACACTTCTGTGTGAACTGAGACATTGGCTATATGCACCAAGATGCCTCTATTTTGCCCTGAGAAAGACATTCCACTGGGGCAGGGGAGGAAATGATGTCAGAAGACAAAATGATTCCTCACGCACTAATCCAGCAAGTATTCTGTCACTAAGCTATGTCCCTAATTCAATTTATAGAAGATTCTAATTATTCACTCTGCATGGGGTTTTTTGTTTAATTAATTAATTTTATGTATGTAGCTGTTTTACTGGCATGTATGTGTGTACCACATGTGTCCTTGGTGCCCTTGGAGGCCAGGAAAATGTACAGGATTTACTGGAACTTGAGTTAGAGGTGTTAGTGAGCCACTGTGTTGGGACTGAGAATCAAACCTAGGTCCTCTGAAAGAGCAGCAAGTGCTCTTAACAACTGAGCCATCTCTCCTACCTCTGCTTAACTTTCTATAGCATTTGAGCAGGTCTCAGTGAAGGTAAGCTATTTTGAAGAATGAGGTGGTCTGCGGTGACTAGGATGACGGGCTTACCCGAACACTACTGCACTGACAGGCGGTGCTGACTGCAGAGACAGATGTTAGTAAAGCAGTCCCTCTAACAACGAGGCTTACAAGTGTCTCCTGCAAGGGCCCGAGAGCCATGTCCTTTGCCTCCTTTTGGAAACAGAGGATAGGAGAATAAGAGAAGTCAACAGGTAGAGAAGAAAGGAAAGAGACAAAGTATCAGGAGACAAGAGAAAAGGGACACTTGTCCAACTATGACCTACTCCAATTGACAAAGGCTGGTAACAGGCCTGTCCCTAAAGCACACTTACAAGGGTTCCTCTGAGTAAAGAGTAAGAGCACAGAAGAAGCGGGAGTCTAAGGAGCCAGCTGCCACCTCCTTGCCCCATGAGATCAGATTCCTTCCACATGTTATGATTGTAGCTAGTCTTAGCAAGGACTAGGCTAGGTGGGAGGGCGGGCAGGGAAACACATGTGTGGACTGACTATAATTAAGTGGTTTCTACCCTTCCTCTAACTTAGGACCCTTCTTCCAATGAGTCAATACTAATGCCTCAGGGAAAGGAAGGAGCTAGAAGCAAAGAACACAAAAGAGTCAAACATTAGCTTTTTGCTTTGTTTTGTTTTGTTTTGTTTTGTTTTGTTTTGTTTTGTTTCTCGAGACAGGGTTTCTCTGTGTAGCCTTGACTGTCCTGGAACTCACTCTGTAGACCAGGCTGGCCTTGAACTCACAGAGACCCACCTGCCTCTGCCTTGAGAGTGCTGGGATTAAAGGTGTGTGCCACCACCTCCCAGCAAGTGCCAGGATTTTTTAAACTTTAAAGTTCAGGTGTCAGGAGAACAGATAGGCCTAGAGTGTTTACAATAGACACCAGAGAAGGAGGCCCGGTCTGCTCCTCTAGACTTACGCCTACACATTGCCTTTAAAGAGCATCCACAGAGAAGTGGAGGAGTTGGGGGACTAGACAACAAAGAGTACTGGAGGAAAAGGCCAGAAGTCATGCCTTCCTGAAGTGCAACAAGGAGGATGTTCAACAAGAAAAACCTGACATAGATTTGGGAATTGCTGGGCAGAGGAAACTTGTCTTTAATTCCCTGGCTTGAATCCAGGGAAGACTCTTCTCTGTAAGGATGCCATCTGGTCTTTTCTGGATGGCACGTGAGGCTGAACTCCACTTAACCTTGTAGACCCAAGAATGGTGGGACTGGAGGTGCAGGGGCAGTGAAGCAATTCAAGAGTACCAAGTGTCTTAGTCACTTTTCTATTGCTGTGAAGACACATCATGACCACGACAGCTCTTATACAGGAAAACATTTAACTGGGGCTGGCCTGAAGTTTCAGAGGTTTTAGTCCGTTATTGCCTTGAAAGCAAGCAGCATGCAGACAGACAAGGCACTAGAGAAGGAGCTGAGAGTTCTACATCTTGATCTGCAGGCAGCAAGTAAAGACTACCACACCGGGCCCGGATGGCGTATCTGAGACCTCAAAGCTCACCCCAACAGTGACACACTTCCTACAACAAGGCCACACCTACTATAACGAGGCCACACCTCCTAACGGTGCCATTCCCTGTAGACCAAGCTTTCAAAGGTATGTGTCTGTGGAGTCATTTTTATTCAAACCACCTACCTAGTAAGTAACAAATGTCTGAGTGGATCCATAGGATCCTGTAGTGGCAGAATGTTATGAAGCATCAAGTTTACCCTATGCACCCAAAGGAGTCCTCGGAGTTAGTTGACCCAGAACCAGATCCAAAGTTAGGGTGATATGACCCATGCTTGGGGGAGCTGCAGTGACCAGTGCTTTCTTTTCCCATTTGAACTGTTATGCTAATGAAAAGTGCTGCAGCTCAGTAGAAATGACCCACATCCCAAACCTCCATTCACTAGTACTCTGTAATCCTCAGATTTGATGCAGCAACTGGAAAGGAGTGGTGTATTAGAAACTTCCTTTGTTACTGTGAAACAATACCTGATAAAAGTGACTTAAGAAATAAAACGTTTGTTTGGTTCACACTTTGAGAGCACATGCCGTCATGGCAGGAGGGCAGGACGGCAGAGGCTGGGACGCTGGTCACGGTGTGTTCACACTTGGGAAACAACGCGCAGTTCCACCTCTCCGTTTCATTCCGTCAGACCCCAGCCCACTGCGTTGCGGTGCCACCCCCACAGGGTGGGTCTGCCCTCCTCACTTAGACCGCCCTGGAGACACCCTCACAGACATGCCTCGTGATATGATCGATCCTAAGTCCAATCAAATTGACAGTGCAGATCACTAACCGTTCCAGGCAGTCACTTTCAAATTAAGTTTCTACTACCCAGAAGAAAGAGATTTATTACAAGAATTAATTTCATAATAAGTGTGTGTGTGTGTGTTGCCCTTCCTCCCCCGAGTCCAGACAGTATGTCTCACAGGACAGCAGGTCCTCATGTTGTCCTGAGGTTTATAGATACTATAAATACTAATATATAAATAAATTTATGTTAATAAATTTATAAATATATAAATAGATGTAAATATTACTATAAATATTATGTGCTCTGGAAGTCTGAATTTGGGCAGACAGTTAACCTGCTTCCATGTATGTGTGATGTATGAGCACCCGTTTTCATAATTACATGATAGTAAGGTGTGTAAAACCTAGGTTATCACTGGGTGTGGTATCGCACAGTTGTAAGACTTACCAAGCTGAGGCAGGAGGACCAAGAACTCAAAGTCAAGAGTCCAGCAAGATGGTTCTGTAGGAAAATATGCCTG
This sequence comes from Psammomys obesus, assembly GCF_907164565.1. Lineage (NCBI taxonomy): Eukaryota > Metazoa > Chordata > Mammalia > Rodentia > Muridae > Psammomys > Psammomys obesus. Next base: position 25,376,410 of record NW_026590062.1, on the reverse strand, counting down.
CTGAACAGTCTTGGCACCTGAGTTCAATCCCTGGGACCCATGTGAAAGCAGAAGGAGAGAACAAATTTCACACACTTCTCCTCTGACCTTCACATGGGCACCATGACATAAAAGTGCCCTCATATATGCAATAATAATACATTTAACTTTTATTTTAAAAGTTCAAAGCCAACCTGAACTACATGAAATGCCATCCTGTTTCAAATAAACACAAAACAAGGCAAACAAACAAAAAATATAACTCTGCCCTGAATTACCAAGTATATCAAAATACAACTTTATTTTTTCTGTGTCTTTATAGTGAGTTTAAGTCCTTTATCTCTTTTCTTCATAAACATTCCAAATTGTGAAGAAGGTGGGGGAGTCTAGCGTTGAGAGGGTGGTGCTGGCAATCACTAAAAGATTTTGCTTGTACTGTCTGGTCCTTTGACATGTGCCGTACAGCCTTCGGTCCAGCCCAAGGTCTTCAGTCTCTCTTTGAGTCTGCATACTCTCTATCCCCTTCATCCCAAATGAATGTCTCTTCAAATCCTCTGATTCCTTCCTCTATGACTTTCTTGGGGACCAAGTAAACAACCTCCTTGTGTGTGTTCAGGGAGTCAGATCCTACAGAAGTTCTCTGTTCCTGACATAGGTCCTGTTCTGTTGCTAACCATATTCCCTACGGCAACTTAAGAGTACCAGGTAGGTGAACATTGTATTCTTAAAAAAAAAAATCAATGATCTTCAGGTTTAATTAGGGATGCTCACCTATATTCCTAGCACTCAAGAGGCAGGGGGTTGAGGCCAGCCTGAGCTCTACAGAAAGACCCAGTCTCACAAAAACAACAAACAACACATCAGTTTTCTTCACCGTAGCAACATTCATCAAGACAGTGTGACATTGGTGAAAGACAGAAAAATAAACCATGAGGACAGAAGAGAGCCCAGAATGGATCTGCATGTATTTAGTTCATATACATATAATCCTTGACAAAGAAGCTAAAGTGGGCACAACAGAGAAAATACAGAGGTTTTGTGAAATAGTGCGGGAATGACTGGACTATATTTTTAAAAAAATCTAAACATAGAGCTCATGTAGGTCAGAAAAAACAGGTCAGAAACCTCAGTACACAACACACAACTATCAAACACAAGCTAACATAAAAGAAAGCTCATTGACCTTCAATACGGAAATGACTTTTTACACTGTATGGGAGAAATCACTCATAGGCTAGAATTTATTCAAAGTCAGAACTCCTGCTCTGTGAGAGAATAAGACAATGCTTTCATTGAACAGAAAATGCTTTCAAAAGATGCATTTGCTGAAGGTTTGTTATTGAAAATATATAAAACATTCTTAAAAATAAACAACAAAAATTAAACAAACCAACAAAAAACTATCCAGAGAAGACACAGAGATGATAAGTGAGCACAGGAAAATATGTTTTCTTTCTTAGGTGAATTATAAATGAGAACAATGTGATACCATTGACAGAGTAGCTTATAATAATCCAAAAGGCTGGCACTCAGGGAGGCAGAGGCAGGAGGATCTCTGTGAGTTTGAGGCCAGCCTGACATACAAAGCTAGTCCAGGACAGCCAAGGATACACAGAGAAACCCTGTCTTAAAAAGGCCAAATAATAATAATCCAAAAAACTGAATGTACAGAAATAGAATGATAGAATTCTGGCAAGGATGCAGAGTGCCAGAAACTTAATTGTTGCTGACAAGGATGAAAAATGACACAACTACTCTGAAGACAGGTTCACAGTTTTTAATGAAATTAAACATGCTCTTATCATAAAATCTGCAGCCACGTTTCTTGGTATTTACAGAAAGGGATAAAAACTTGTGTCCACACAAAAATCTGCACATACATGTTTATAGCAGCTTCATTCATAATTGCCCAGACCTGAAGTAAGGAAATAGATACTCTATAGCATGTCCCAACATTGATTTAGTTCTAAACAGAAAAAAAAAAATGGTCTGGACACAGCATTCTGTGGTAGAAAAATATATGTAGAAATATATGTAGCCCAACATATGTAGAGTTTACTGTCCAGAGCAACAAACAATGAAACCCCTCATAGCAAGTACAATAAAATCAACTTTTCTCGTTAAAACTCAAAGGAAAGGAACGATAGATGCAAGGTCACAGAGGAAACTGAAATGTGCACTGCCAAGCGAAAGAAGCCGATCTGAAAGAGCTGTGTGTGGGTGAGTCCGAGGGGAGAAGGGAGGGGGAAGCTGAACAGGGAGTTCCCAGGGCAGCGAAACTGCTCTCTCTGGCACCGCGATGCAGACACATGCCATATACCTATCAAGCCCCAAAGAACTTACAGAAGTGAGCCCCACTGCCCAAGCCCGATCTTGTGGTTGGGGAACCCGTGCACACTTGTGGGCTGCGGAACACACGGCTCTTGTAGGGATGTTAGTAACCAGAGGTTGTGTGAGTGTGGGAATGCTCTACTTCCTGCTCAGTTTTGTCATGAATCTATCACTAAAAAGAAAAGATTACTGATTTAAAACAGAATTTCTGTGCCAGGAACTTTCCTCTGGTTTGAGTGATGAAGAAAAAAAAGCCAACCCTGTTTGTTTGCAGCTATCATTTCTGCCGTGAGTTTGGACTGTGTGCTTAGGAGCTTAAAAGCAGAGCCGACTTCCTTGTCCTGGCCTGACACCATCTCTCAGTTCATGTTAGATGTTCCAAGGAGGTGCAAAATAGCCTAAATACCCATTGACGCCTTTTGTTGTTCAGATTAACTTTCCATGTTTTAAAGCCAAGATGCTTATTCTTGGGTCAAGGAAGTGAAGGATCCTTAAAGGTGATTTTTGGGCTGAAGCCAGGAAAAGATAAAATAAGCCTGAAATCATTGTAGTATCTGAAGACAAGGACATAATCCCAATACTTGGGAGGCTGAGGAAAAAGGATTAAAATGCTCAGGGCGAGCCTGGCCTGTATACTAAGCTCAACTTCAGCCTGGACTGAACAGTGAGACCCTTTCTTAAAAAGAAAACAACAAAAAAGTAACCATTAATAGACTTTGAACTATTGTTATATCAATTTAAAAATGAATAGAAAAAAAGAATACATGCATCCCACAGAAGGAAGCAGGTCTGTGCTCTGGCATAAAGATGCTCATGTTAGCTTACATTTTGAAATGTACAATGTATCAATAAAATTATATAATATATTAAAAAGAACAACTTAAACAACAAAACATTGGCAATATTGGATTATAAAACCCTACAATTCATAAAATAAAGTAAATCTCCATTAATATATGGACATTAGTGTATGAATAATATGAATAAATGAGGTAACAAGACAAAACATCTTTTCCTTACAGAAAAATTCCAATTAGTAGCTGTAGAATGGATGAGGAAAAGACAGAGTCACTGCTAGGCTGCATCAATACCACTAGTAGACATCCATCGTCATCCACCATCATCAGCGGTAGAGAGCACAGCCAAGAGGATTGCCTGGGAATCTCCGAGCCTCTCCTCAAGCACACGCCAACTATGCAAGACAAACCGGTCACTTTGAAGTGGAGAAACACTGCAGACACGCCTTCACTGAGTGATCAACGTCATCATCTCTTCAATGAGGCTCACTGACATCAGGCACTGAGAACTTTCCCCCTTAAAAAAACACGTAATTTCAACTTGGTCATGATAGGAAAGCAAACACAATTTCAGACACACACACAGAATTTCAGTGTCGTCTGGGGAAACTGAATGATCTACACATGACCATTTCTAATGGAATAACATGCATCACTCTCCGTTTACAGAGGGCCTTTGTTTCCAGTGTGTCCCAGCCCCTTCTCCTTCCTGTTGTTCTACGGGACCATGTGTCATTATGCTGTGCTGTGCTTTCACAAGCAGTTAAGTGTGTAATCCCTGGCTGGATCAAAACTGAGCTCCGGGCCCTGTAATCCAGCTGCTGGTCTCTCCGCAGGCTTCGATGTGAACTTTCACTCAAGCTGTTGCCACTGTCTAAGAATTCCTGCCTCTACTCTCTGCTCTCCTCACTCCAGCCTTCCCATCCTCTAGGAATGAATTTAGACCCTTCCTCCATCATAGCTGTGTCCATCCACTGCGTTCTTCTCTCCAGAGAGCCCCATTTCTCACCAGCCATGTAGTGAACTGTGCTTATGTGTGAAATATATTTTCTTAAGTTCTGTGGGCACTCCTACAACAAATATATCATCTTAATTCACCCCTGAAAGAGGTAGGAAAAGCCAGTAGTTAGTGTTGAACTGATGTTTGTTTGGACAAAGGCTGCTTGGGGAGTGTGTTTATAGGTCTTGAAGGGAAGAAGAGGGAAGTGCTGGGGCCTGGGAAGTAGAGGCGAGCCTTCCCAGGTGGCAGAAACTTAACCGAGGGCCTGGACAGCTGAGAAAGAACTGTGATCAGCTTTTCCTGCCGAGTCTGCCAGGTGAAGCTGATCAGGGAGGAAGGCGCTCACGGCCTTGTGCAGTATCCAGGTTTCTGTCTGTCTCCTTTCTTTAACTCACATATTGACTCCAAGAAGGATGGAGATATTTGGGAGCCTCGTGGTAGTGGAGCTCAGTTGTCCTCTACATAGGAGATGGCAGTAGTTAAGGAGTGCATCTACTATGAGCTACGTGACTTGGAGACAGTGCCCTCATTGGTTAGAGACAATGCAAGGAGTGGGACATTGGCCAATAAGAATGGATGCTGAGCCGACGGCAACAAACACTGCATACCAACCATTGCCCCTGCCAAGCGCCGCATGGTAGGCTCAGGAGTGTTTCCTATCTTCTGTAATTCTTGCAGTCATTCTGTGAAACAAGTATGGTTCTTTCTATACACTTCACAAGCGAAGGAAATGGAGTTGTGAGTGGGTAAGCTGCTTGTCAGAGGGTCCGAGATGCATCTGGAGCTCCAAGTGTCTCACTCAGGCACGGGGATGAGTGAAAATGAAATACACAGCCTTTTGCTTAGTACCAATTATGTCTCCCAGGAGAAGGCCAGCAGAAATGAAATGAAGTGTGTGGCCCTGCTGAGGGCGGGGCCCCTTGTAGCAGGGAAGCATGAGACTGCTCAGAATGTAAGGCCAGCCCCGATGGTGTCTCTAAGACATCAGAGTGTGCTGGAAAGGGCCAGCAGGAAGAAAAGCCCGAGCGTTCACCTTAGGAATGAAAGGGGAAATATCAGACAAGCATGTGCCTCTTTGGTGAGCCATAAACACCAGAATCATGGGGCCTAGCATGTGCTGCGTAAAATCAACACGTGGAAAAAGAAGCACCCACCCGTGCGTGACGTGCTGCTATCAGGAATGCCAAAGAATGTACACCGCACTGTGGTTTATTGAACTGGCCTGGGTTCTGCCCTATTCCAGCGAGTCTAATTATGGTCTGGACTGAAGAATGCCGAAGACCTTTATCTGCCACACTTACACTAGTCTCAAGTCAGCCGCTTCTAAATTGTGTTTTAACGGGAACAAATGCATCTCAGTTTACTAAACACACTAGCTAATATCTGGGAAAATCTTGCTCAGTGAGATGCTTCTTTTCAGCTTTGCTCAAGTAAGAAAAGAGAGGGTGGGTAGGGAAGGGTACGTGTGGAGCTGTGCACAGGTCCTTGCGTCCAGTGCCCTGCTCTGAGCACTGGCCCTTTGCTAAGGAACAGCTTTCCCTGGCTGCAGAGAAGCCTGCCTGAGGAGCTGGGTGCTTTCACACCAAAGTGTGTGTTCTCAGTTTGGGTGTGTATCTGGGATTTTCACACACTTGGAAAATAGCATCTTTATTAAACAAAAGGGCAAGTCAAGGCTCCCTGGTGATGCTTCCTGAACCACTGCACTGCTTTCATAAACTGAATTCATCAGGTCTATGGGAGGTAAATTAACAAATCTATAAGTGCCTGCTTGGCAGTCATCACTTTTCCTTTAACAGGAGTTAGCCTGGATGGTAGTGGGATCCATCACGGAGAAGAAAGGCTTCCAGGGCCTCTGAGAACGAGGCCTCTCAGGCCCCAAGGATGATGTAATGGGAAGCACCTTTGACATATTTATTATTCTGGGAACCTTCCCAACCACCAAGAGACACTGAAGAATACAAAACAAGTTACGCGATGGTCACAGGAGGCTTGCAGCATAAGATAACCAAAAATGGGCACCTTACTCCATTACTCACAGAACATCTGGCTTAAGCCCTCAGACACTTGAGTCAATGTTTCTATCAAAGTATTAGCCCCAAAGATGTTTCTTATTTAAGCCAGAATGTTGGGTGTGGACTAGAGGAAATATCTCACTAGTTTAGGTCATGACCATATTGAGAGAAAAGAAATCTTATCTCAGAAGCATGGGTAAACCCCCTAAAAATAGGTCAGCTACAAGAATCATTCCTCATCCCTCTGAACAGGCCTCTGATGGGAATCCTGCAGGGATGGTAGCCATGAAGGCTGTGTCAGACACTGCAGTTGCTGGGGACAGGAATGTGCAGACACTGAGAGTTGGTCCCCACAAGATATAGATTTTGCCTTCTTCATTTCAGGTAACAGGACTAGGAATCTGGCCATTGGCTAGAAATTCATTGGCCACACTCACTCCTCTTTACCTTCATTCTACAAGAGAGCTACGGAGTTTTGTTTTAAATAAATGCATTATTAAAATACAACTAATTTAAGAAAGAAATTATCCCTTAAGAATGGGGTACTCCAAAGCAACTTACGGTTTATTTGCAATTACATACCAACAATGTAATCAGTTTTAGAACATTTTTTCTTACCTTGTGCCATCGTTGATGCTCCCTAGTTCCTTTTAAACCTATCTAGGTTTAGGCAACTAAAAATTCACTTTCTTTTGTTATAGACCCCCCCCCCATTCTAGTCAGTTTATGTCAACTGAATCCTACAAAATGATGGTCCTTTTTAATTGGCTTCATTGACGTAGCATAATATCTTTATGGTCTATTTACATTATAGCATGAGTCATTTGTCATTTGTTTTTATAGCTTAATACTGTCAAATTGTAAGGATATACATATTAACTTATTCATAAATAAGTTGCTAGCCTAGACATTTAAATTGCTTTAAATAGTTGGCTGTTACGAATAAGGAATGCTGCTATAAACATTCATGTTTTCATGTCTCTTCAGTATTTATGCTCATATATACATACATAAAAAGAGATCTCAGGGTTTGGGAGATGGCTCAGTAGGTAGTGCAGTTTCACATGAGGACCTGAGTTGGGATTCACAGAGCCCATATAAAGCTAGACATAGAAGTGTATAATCCTGGCACTCCTATAGCAAGATGAAAAGCAGGGGTAGGAGGCTCCTGAGAAATCTGCAGATAGGCTAGCCTGGTGTGCACAGCACAGCAACAAGACAGAAGACTCAACCTGGAGTGAGGCAGAAAGTGAGGAGGGATACCAGAGCTCTTCCTTTGACTTTCACACATTCTGAGGCATGTGTGTGTGTGCAGAGGCACACGCAGCTATCGGCGGCTACTTCACCACCCCGCATACACGTAAGGACAAGGCAAGAAGTCATTGTCTCGGGCAGAAAATGGGCCCCCACCAGACACTGGATCTGCCAGGGCCACAATCTTGAATTTCTAAGCATTCAGAACAATGAAAAATAAGTTTCTGTAGTTAAAAAACCACCCAGGTTGTGGTGTTTTATAGCCACTCAAATGGATGAAGCCAAGCAGCAGCCCATACGTTTGGTATGCTGTGTTTGCCTTTAATTCATCTCAGAGTATTGCAGCATTTACCTTCTGCTCTCTTTGTTAACCCATTGGCTCTTTAAAAGTATGCCATTTAATTGCCACATTGTGAATTCCAAAATATCCTTTTGTTGTTGATATATAATTTATTCCACTGTGTACAAAAAGGCATTGTGTGATCTCAATCCTTTTGACTTTGTTGAAACTTCTTGTATAGCTTAACATGCATTTTAGAGGGGATGCTGCATGCGCAGTTAAAAGCAATGTGTGGGTAGAATACTCCCTTTGGTGGACTATTCTATAGATGACTCTTGTGTTTTGCTTTTTGTGGTGTTGGAATGTTTAGTTTACATGTTGATTTTTTTTGTTTCTCTATTATTAGGTGTGGGTATTACAATTTCAAACTATAATGGTTGAATAATCAATTTCTTAGTACTATTAATTTTTCTTTCATGTATTTTGAGCCTCTGTTGACAGGGTTGTTCATGTATATTTAGAGAAGATAGAGCAGAGATTGAAGGAGTACTAAACAGATGCCTGGCCCAACCAAAGACCCACCCTATGGGAGAGTGCCAGCTCCTGACACTATACTCTGCTAAGCTTACAGACAGGAGCCTGTCAGAGTTGTCCTTTGAGAGGCTCTACCCAGCAGCACCTCAAGGCAGATGCTGAGACTCACAGCCAAACATTGGTTGATGCATAGGGCGTCTTGTGGAATAGTGGGAGGAAAGAGAAAAGGACCAGGAAGTGACAGAAGCTCCACAAGAAAAACAACAGAGCCACCTAACCAGGAACCAGAGGGGCTTGCTGAGACTGAAGCATCAACCAAGGACCATGCACTAACCGGACCTAGGCCCTCTACAGAGATGTAGCAGGTGGGCAGCTTAGGCTTCAAGTGGATCCTCCAGTAAGGAAGTGGGGACTGCATTGGACATGGACCCACTTGCCAGCTTTTGGATCACTTTCTATTGGCAGGACTGCCTTGCCAGGCCACAGGGAAAAGAACAAGTTCAGTCCTGATGCAACCTGCTTCCTCAAGTCCATCTTACAAGCGTTTCAGTGTGTTTAGGTTGCTGTTCCTCTCATTTTAGACCTATTTGTCTTTGACTCCAAAGGGTCTTTAGGCTTTAGCTCAAGCTGCTTCTTTTCACAGCTATGATTGTTGTGAAACAAGACTATGTATACCTCTAGAGAACGGAAGGGGAGGAGGCAAGATAACCTGTTATCATTTTCTATAGCCACCAACCTCTATTGACTGTTTTGAACCAGTGTTTTGCAGAAAGCTGCACGTATTTGGTTAATTAGCAGAGTTCTGAAAAGGTTATTTTAACTAGTTTGTCAGTGCTTTCACTGATTTTACAGAAGATAATTTATCTGGAGGTTCTGACTCCACCATGGAGAATTTAATTTACCTAGAATCTGAACATTAACAAGACCCCCAGGTATGTCTAGGTACACATAAGGTTGGGAAGCCATGGGTGTCATTTTTCTCTAAAGTTTTCAGATACCTTCATTTAAGGTTCTCAAGTGGCTGTGGAATCTCATTATTATGTAGTGCTTAACAGGTAAAGTTTGTCTTTTAAATGTTCTGTAATCAAAATTTCAGACAGTCTCTGTCTTAATGCCTTGTTCTGGAAATGTTTTCCTGAGTCTCGACATTTTTACTTGCTTCTCACTTACTAATCAGATGGAAAGTTTAAACTTGCTTTTGCTTTCAGAAGTCCTGTCACCAGACATGGGAATTTTGGGATGATCTATATGAACCAAAACATCATGTTATGGTTTCCAATGCAAAGTGTCCCCCACAGTACTGGAACCCTTGGCCAGCCGACAGAGGTGCTGCTTCAGAAGGTTATGGACCTTAGGAGGTGGAGCCTCACTGGAGGAAGTGAATCACTGTAGAACTGGCTTTGAGATTCTATAGCTTGTCCACCCTTGCTCTTCTTTCTCTGTGTCTAGACTGCTGATGCCATGTGACAAACTGGCCTTGTGCTCCTGACACCACCACGCCTCCTCCTACCGAGATGGAGTCTATTTCTCTGGAACCGTAAGCCACCCCCTGCCCCACACCTCCAACAAATAAATAAATAAATAAATAAATAAATAAATAAATAAATAAATAAA
>NW_026590062.1:25312857-25366599 GCF_907164565.1 Psammomys obesus | reverse complement strand
AAATAAATAAATAAATAAATAAATAAATAAATAAATAAATAAATAAATAAGCCCTTTCTTCTTTAAGTTGCTTTTGTCTGGTCTTTTATGGTAGCAACAGAAGCAAACGAGCACATAAGGTCAGCCCTCAGCATCACAGGATATTGGCTCCAAGACCCCGACTAGTCCAAACTGAAACTGCCCCAGTCCCTCCTATAAAGTGGCATGGCACTGCGCGCAGCCAGCACACATCCTCTCCCACACTTTAAATCACCCAGGGGTGACTCACCCTACCTAACGCAATGCAGGCGCCATGAAACTCATCTTACTGCATTGTTTACGGAGAAGGGTCTACAGACCCTCAGTGTACATGATTTTTCCTACTTATTTTCACTCTGAGGTGGGTGAATTCAGGCATGTGGAAACTGCAGACACTGAGGGTTGACTGGGCTTCCTCTCCTGGCCTGCAGACAGTCTGTTCTCAGTGATAAGTGTTCAAGGCCCTCCCCCCAGCCGACCCCACTCTCTGGGGTCTTCCTCCAAAAGCTGTTGTGTTTCAAAGGAAGGACCACACAGGGAGGAGCATACCCACAGGGAGTGGGTGCTGCTGGCCTCTAGGTGATTTGGGGTGTGAAGTGGGAGGAGCTGAGTGCTCAGTGGAAGCATGGCTGGGTCTCTCCCTCCCTTGTCCTGGCTTTCCCTCCCACCATTTCCTCTCCTTCCTTACACTTCTTTCTCTGTCTTGTGTAGTAGGACTTATTGGTTGGCTCATGCATAGCACTTTCTGATTCTCAGAGAAGCTTGGTCCCAAATGTGTGCTCTTTTCTATGTTCTTTCTGGTCCTGCCCACCTTTCTATCGTGGACTTTCATCTTTACCTATCCTTCCATCTCGAACATTGTAGAATTAACTGTTCCTATCCGTCCTTCATAGGCTAAAGCCTGACTACCTTGAGATTAGGGAAAAGCATTTTTATCCCCAGTGGAAAAAATATGCTTCTGAAAAGAAAAAGGTTTCTCTGTGTCAACTGTTAATTTTGCTGAAGCCTTCAAAATTAGCCAAATAAAGTGTGAATCGATATTTGTACAAGAAGAAAAAGAAGTTAGAAGGTAGCTATTCTGGGCAAAGAGACGGGTGGGCATTTCTTGGGGTGGAAAACATCAGCGTGGATTTAACGTATTGATTAAACACAGCTCAGTGCCTTTGCTGGTAAGAATCAGAGCATGAGACTAAACAGTAAATTAGCTGTGTGCCTGCACCTCACGGTAGAGCAAAAATGAGGCAGCTGGATTGTTTTTCCTTCCTTATTTTTCATGGCCTCTCCTTGCCTGCCAGAAAAAGAAAAAAAAAAAATCAAAGCAAGAGAAAATATGCTTTCTGGTGTTTGAGGGAGGTACAAGGTACATTTAAAATTTGATTTATGCTTTAATCGTTCTCAAAGCTTCCTTATTGCAAGTATTGGTATGAAAGGCGGTCTGAGGCTGAGGGCTCCCTATTGCACCGACAGCAGCAACAGATGTGGTGGCGTTCATCCACAACCTGCTCCTCTGGCTGCTTCACCAGCTTCCATTTTCATTTTCCTGTCATTGATCTATTAATGATGGCTTGCTTATCTGTGGTTCTCTTATGGGGTGGGCTTCCTATGGCACTGTCTCAAGAAAGATGGTCCACCCCTTCCCCCAGCATCAAACACCCAGCCTCCCTCCTTCTTCAGTATTCTTTATCACTGTTCCAGAGATTAGAGACTTTAATCATTTAGTAACTGAAATAACCTCCATGGCTTGCGGAGTTTATGGCCAATTTGTCTTCAGCATGCAGTACTCAACTGCGTTTCCTTGCTAAGGAATGGGCCATGCCTCTTGGTATTGCTCCTTTGCTCTGTGGGCAATAAGTGAATTGGCTGCAGGCCCAATGCAAATTCTAAGTGGCTGCAGGCAGACAGCTCAAGACCAGGAGAGCATGGCTCAGCAAGGTGCAGCCTAGCCCAGAAAACACATGTATGTATAGCATGAAGCTATTAATGTTTGAGTTGCTCAGAGTGAGTCAGGTGGGGGAGGGGAGGTTAGCACCAATTAGCAAAAAAGGGGGAGACAGGAAGATTGAAGTTCAGGAACAATGAGCAGAACCATCATGGGGTTGTCTACATCAAAGAGCCCTGTTTTGTGCTTCTTTGTTGATAGGTTGTTAGCAGGTGGTTGGAATGATGATATCATGATTCTCTCCCCTGCTTCTCTTGGAGGACTCAAGCACACACACATCATCTTCTGAAAGCTAACGACTTTAAGTGAAGTCTTTGCCTGGTATTAGCTCTGGGCAAAAGAGGCGAGTTCATAGATTCTTCTGAGGCCAGCTCTCGTTAGGTGGTCATTGGATGGCTGGTCCACTCCTTTCAACTTGAGATCTCTCGCAGGCTGTGAAGCTATAGGTGGGACAGTGCCGTCCTTGTCTCAGTCCAACCTAAGTGCATTATCCCCTCTGCTGGATTATTTCTTCTTTAACTCTGAGGTCAATGCCAACAGTACCCTCACCTCCCAATAGCTTTCTGTGGGTAAATCTTTGTTGTAGAGCGTGCTTCCTCTGGGAGCAGACGTTCAACCATAGCAAGTGATAAATCACAAACAAAACAGTACTGGTGAAAACCAGAAGCTCTATGTCACAGCAGAGATTGAGCTCACAGCCGGCAGTCAGAAAAGCTGAGCAACAGGCCAAGAGCAGAAGTCTAGAATTGAGAGAACCCAAAGAAGATTGAGTCCTCAACCTGACATGTCTGCTAGCAAATGGAAACTTGCTACCCAGGTCAGGGTTATCTGAGTAGATGGGCTTAATTCCCAGAGTCTTCCAGACAGAACCCCTCAGGGTCCACAGTTATGGCCCTTTCATTTTTTATAACAGCTAGTTCTTTTCTCTTGGCTGACAGTGTTGCAGAAGCCTCTGCCTTAAGAGATAGCTTGTGCTTTCTCCCCGAAATTCATTTACAAATCCCTTTCCAATCAATAGACAAAAGAGTAGAATTGTATGTACCACAGTGTAAGTTGGTTGGATGAGCACTTGGTCTAATTAAAGAAGAAATGGCTATTCTCTGAGGGAGCTTCAGGACTTAGCTAACATGTACAAGCACAGCCAGGATGCCTTATCTAGAACTGCACTCTGAGAGTACTGACCAATGGGAATGGAAAGTAAGTCCTGGACAAGTGAGAGTTCATCATCTCACGATACAGACCATGACACATTGACAAGGACCTCAGGGTAACACTTGAAATCGATGGCTCATACTGTATGAAGTAGAAATGCCATAACTACCATAAGATCCTGGATGGTAGAACCAAAGGAACAAGTATGCTGAAGTCAATGACCCTGTGAGGCCACAAGATCTGAAATATGCTGCCTTCGGAACTCTGGTACTCACAAACTGGTACTAGGAAAATACTAAACATTTTAGGAACTGCTGGGTATACAGGCTTAGCTGATGTTGATACCTAGGGAGCAAAGGAATTATCTTAGCCCCTGTTAGAGGCTAAGATACACAGAAGCCAGGAAAGAAATGAGATGCAATCAGGTCCAACCCTCAGTGTGTCCACTGGGTACAAGGATGCATCATGTGATCTATTTTCAGACATTGGGTGTGTCATTGAAACAAACTTAAGTACTGGTTGGCTAGACAGCTAAGTTCATCCCTTAAATGTGAAGCCATCTTTGCAAAGAAGGCTGTATGAAAAATGTCCTCCTCCCCACTGACCCAGAGAGGAACAAACTCTATTATTCAGTGCTCTCCAGAAACACAGAACCAACCCTATGTACATATAGACACAAGAGAGGGGATTGCTTAGGGAAACAGGCTTGATGATAACAGAGGCTAGAAGTCCTGTGACAGGCAGCTCACAAGCTGGAGAGGCCAGGGGCTCACCAGGGAAGCCAGCAGCAACATGGATCAGTCCAGTCCTCAACTCGAAATCTACAGGCCTGAGAGGTAACTGGAATATCACTGGTTCACATCCCAGAATACGAAAGCCAAAGATCCAGACTTATAATGTTTAAGGGAAAGAAGGTAGAAAATTCCCTATTTTTGTATCTTGTCCTTCCTCATTGTATTCAGGCCAATGATTTAAATACCAATCATGAGAGTAGTGGAAGGAGAAATCCCATAATCAAAATATATTTTGCGATTTTTAAAAATCTATTTTCAATTAAAAAATGCCAATCATGGTGACAAAATACCTCAGATAATCAGTTTACAAGGGGGAAAGGTTTATTTTGGTTCATGGTTTCAGCCCTGTCACTCTGGGCTGTATGGTGAAGAGGTCTTGGTTCCCAGAGTGGAACTTACCCCTGACACACACACACACACACACACACACACACACACACACACACACACATACACATATACACACACACACACGCACACGAGACAAGCATCCTGCTCAGCCTGTAGCTGTGGCTTCCATCTGGACCTGCTGGTTTCCCATGCCGTGCAGTCAGCATGGAAGGAGGGGAGTAAAAGATCCTGGTCAGCAGGAACAAAGAGGGCTGCTGCCACACAAGGGCAGGAAAGCTTGTATGTGGTGCTCAGGTGATCTGCTCAGATGCTGTCTGACCCTGCTGCTGAACTCCAAGCAGCGTCTGTGGCTCAAGAAGATCATGATGACCAGAAGCTGCCGCTATTCAAGGATGAGATGCGAATACCCAGCAACACTAGCTGCTAGCTAGAACACGGAGCTCTAGAAAGGAAGAAGAGAAGAAAGGTGAGTAGCAGTTACACCCCAAGACTGTCCTCAGTGACGAGGTTTGCAGTTTATACCACGAACCTTTGTGTTAGAAGCTGAGAGGGAGCCACATGTCCATATTCCCAGTACTCAAGAGGCAGAATGCAGGAGAATGGCCTCAACCCTGAGACCAGAAGAAGGCCTCTTTAGGTACCTGCATACACATGGAACTTAAATGAAAATAAAATGAATCTTAAAAAAAAAAATCCTCAATAAGAGGTAGAAAGGCAAAAAAAAAAAAAAAAAAAAGAAAAGAAAAGAAAAAAGAAAAAGGTAGGAAGGCCTCTTATTACATAAAGAAGTATGTGGGTTTCTGAACACAGGTGGGTCATTTAGAAGTCTGCATACCACAAAGCGTAAATATCTGTAAAGGCTCCTATTCCATCAGTTTGACAAATCACAAGGTAATGCTTGTAGAACTTTTTAAAGACTGGCTGAGATTATTGAGATTTTCTTAGGGGAACCTTGCAAACCTCCAGCATCACATTGCTTCATCATGACTCACCCAGTTTCTTGAGGAAAGAATAAAGGTGTTTTGGATCCAAGACACAGTGGACTGCATCCCTGTGTCTTTCACTCTGCTGTTCTGCCTTTTGTTTAATTCTGTAGACACCCGGCATCTTGACATTTGAAACTGGACGTGCCATCAAACATTGCCTATTTGGGATTAGGTGATCAGCATGGTGAGGTGATCTCAAGAGTCTGTGCGGTTGCAAGTTGGCTGAAGCTAAACAATGATATCATTAACAAATGATAAGAAGAAAGGGATTCTTCCCAAAAGATTACCATCTAGATGTCTTGATCAGGTTAGTTTTCTTCGCTGATTAAAGAATTAAACAATAGGAACAATCTCAAAAAAAATTTTTTGGAGCATAGAGGGTACCAAAATCTACTTTTTCCCCTATGGGCTGGGGTTTGAAGTATTTTGGGTGGCTTGGGAAGGGTCTGCTAATTTAGGGTTGGTCAGTTTAAGTGAAGAAAGAGGAGCTGATAGGCCCACAACTTACGGTAACTATTTTAAGGCCTTGAGTGTTTCTGGCCAGCCTGAACTGGTTAGCCAAGGTTGGGGAGACAGACCTGTTGGAGGAAGAAAAAGCCCAACAGGCCTCCATCTCAGGTGAGAAGGGTGAGGAAGAGACATCAAGTTTGCCATTTTCTCCATCTGTAGTCCCTCCCACAGCTGCCTGCCTGTCAGGGGTCTGTCACGCACCTGGTCCTTCACAGCTACATGTGTCCTGGGCCTTGTTTAAGGCAAAGCTTCTGCCTGCCCCTTTGCTCTGGTGTGGTGATGCTCTTCACTAGGGTTTCTGTTGCTGCGTTGCTGCGTCTTGATTTGCAGCACAGCATGGTACTCCAACTAGCTAATATGCAGCCTCCAGCAGCTGCCCCCCTCTCTGAGAAACACCCTGAGTCTCCTCAGGGAGAATCAGGACTTCATTCAGCTACGCTGGCTCCTCCTCCTCTGCCTCTGCCTCTGCCTCTGCCTCTGCCTCTGCCTCTGCCAATGCAGCTGCAGCTGCAGCCTGCCTCCTCCATCTAGAAACCTGGCAGTCAGCCCAGCTAGGAGCTACCTACCAACACTATTGTGAAGACCAGCCAGAGGAGGGAAGAGCAGAAGAGCAAAGGCCGAAGGGGTAGGAGTGGAGATGGGGAGGGGGGAAGAGGGAGATGCCTCTTACTACCCTGCCTCTGTCCCTTCCAGGTCTCTGCAGCCCAGAGTGATGATATCCTTGTATCCAGCAGCCAACACAGTCTCGCTTGGAAAAGGACAATTACATGTGCACATGCTTTCCCTAGGAGGTTCTAGACTCTACGATCTTCCTCCTCCTCCTCCGCCTCCTTCTCCTCTTCCTACCCCTTCTCCTCCTCTTTACTTTGCAGTTTTGCAGAACAAGAGAAATCCTCACCAGCTAGAATGAGTCACCAATCAAGCTGGTATTCTCCTGTTGTTTTAGCTCCATGTTCACTGTTAAACTATGCACCTCCCTGGACCTCTGCAATGAGTTACAGGACTGCCAGCCCTTCTGGATTGGGACCTCTCATTAATGTCAAATTTTATAGCCTTTGTGCAAGACAGTAATTATAATTTTACAAAAACACACGATAAAAAGCATCTGTGTTCTGCAGGCCTTGGGTAAATGTGTTCCCCACAGCGGCACATAAATCCATTAGAAAACCAGTGGAGATGGGTGTGCTCGGATCAGATGCCAAACACTAAGACTAATAGGACGAGTGAAGTTGTGCCTGTGGGTTCCTGGGCTCTGTGCAGTAGTTTGACTCCATGCAAGATCAATGGTGGAGAGCACAGGACAATACAGGACAGAAACAGGGCCAGACATGCTTCTGTGTGCCCGGCTGGGCATTTCCAAATGTGTGAGTCCTCAGAGGGGAAAGGTTGGTGCCAACAGCAGACCACCAGCAGAAACCCGTGCTGCCGAGACCTCGCTTTCATGGCTCACTTTTCAAAGGAGCAAAGCAAGCTGCTTTGCAAGCTGGAACTCCAGTTCCTTCCTTTTGGTTCTTATTACAAGCTGTATAAGACAAAGTGACCCCAGGGCAGCTGGAGCTAGGAGCAGTACTAAGGGTACTAAGCCACTGACCTAGACAGGCAGCCTACAAAAGGGCCTCTCTGGGGAGAGTGAGTTTCACAAATAAGCCAGGGACTAAAGAGAAGGTGTAGGGAGAGAGCATTGGTTAGTAACTAAGAGAAACCTGCATCTGAGCGGCTAGCTAGCTGGGGGGAGGGAAGAGGGGGAGGGAAGGGCATAGTGGACTGGAGGCATGTCTTTCACTCCAAACCCAAAGAAGCATTAACCCTTTGGTTGGAAAATCAAGAGGAGGTGAGGTGTCCCACGGTGGCTGGGGTCCAGAGGCACCCCAGCAGCCAGCGAGGAGACTCTCAGTACCTCACCTGAAGAGCTGAGCCGCTGTCTGATGCTGGCTGGAAGCCATAATCAAGAACGTCGAAGCCGGATGGGTGTGTCGGCGTAATCGCCGGAAGTCCAAGCCATTTCAGAGGCTGAGATAGGAACACTGCTTGAGCCTAGGAGCTGGGGGGCAGCTTGGGCAACAAAGTGAGGCCCTTCGAAAACAAAACACAGCAGCAAGCTCCAGCATGCCTTATCAGAGTTGCAGAGCCGTGGGGAAGAAAGAGGTGCCGGTGAGAAAACTCTGCAGGTTTTTCTCACCATCCAGGTGACTTCTCGAGACCTCCAGGGGGAGCCCTTCTTTCCGAAATGGGAGGGAGATTGCTCCATGCTGCAGATCTACTGTGTGCTGGCTCTGAGCCTAGTACTTTAAGACTAAATCTTCCTTCCCCTTTGGTGTAATGGAACATAGTGAACACCCAGCCATCAGGTGATAATATAATGGCGCCTGCGGTGGAAAAGGGAAGCACTGGAGGTGTTCCAAAAGCATACCGTGCCTGGAACAAAGGAAGCCCGGAACGATGTTCACGGAGGCTATACCTATATATGGGGAGGTATTTCAGGGGCTTTAAGGGACTAGGGCTTTAAGAAGTCCATAACTGGGCATGCTCAGCTTAAGATCAAGAAGCAAAGCTAGAGATCACATTTGAGGGCTCAAGGAGAACAGAACCTATGTTTGAAAGGTTACAGTGGTAGATAGGAACACGTCCTGGCATCACAGAGATGGTGTACAGAAATGCTTTTCGCCAGGAAGTTTTAGCTGAAATGAAAAGAAACGGTATTTTGAAGATGCAGTGCTGTTAGACCGTCTCTTAAGCTGACTGCCTCTCTTAGCAGCTAACATCGCAGCCTGGTAGTGTGGGAATGGTGTCATTCAAGACCTGTAAATGAGGAGCCACACCGTGCCTTCAGTGAAGGGTGATCCGAATGGGCCAGCCAGTGCCCTTCCCACTGCAGTTTTGAAGATTTCCTACACGCAGGCAGGCATCAGTGCTGCATGCTTCATCCAACGGGCCCACTGAGTTCTCTTTGATTCCTCTCCGTCAGTCTTCTTAGTAACAATAGTTCACTTTTATTATCACAGCTACTAACTTGTCAATGAACCTAATTAAACTAAAGGTATTGCTTTTCCTGGGACAGTGGAAGAAGCCATGGTTACCTCCTTACTTAAAAGTCCTACCAGCTGTATATGGCAGACCTTTGGGCCCTCTTTTTTTCCACTTGGGTTTCTTTATCAAAGGTGAGAGGTCACTCACTTATGCACACACACACACATACACACACACACAGAGAGAGAGATCCCCAAAGATAGTGATTGCAGGAATTCTGCAATTTTTCCGTGGGTTTTTATCTAAATCACTTTCTGTGGAAATCAATGTCGTGGACTTGTTAATGTGAGCAAAGCTCCTGATAGAGATTATCTTCTTTCATGAACAGTTTCCAGCCCCCACCCCCACTCCTCGGCCTTTTCATCTTCTCCCATGTGTTGATAATGTAATGTTATTGATGCCCATCAGACACAAATCAATACTGACAAATGTCCACTCGAAACTCATTTTATCTTACATCAGCTACAAACTAGATTGTTAAAGGTGGGGCCAGTGAAAAGAGCCTTTCTGTGTGGGTGGGGAGTCTGCAGAGCAAAATACCATTGTTTCTGATGCAGTCCTTTCCCCTCCCCCTCCTTCCTTTGCCCTCCTTCTTTCCTCCTCCCCCTCCTCTTCCCCTTCCTCTTTCTCCTTCCCTCTCCCCATTCCTCTTCCCCCTCCCTCTCCCTCTTTTCTCCTCTCTCCTTCCCCCTCCTCTTCCTCCTTTTTCCCTCCTCTCCCCTCCTTCCCCCTCCTTGGGTGGGCTCAGACTCCTCTTGGCATATGTCCAGATATCATGAGCTAGAGAGCTGTTAGCTCTCCTCTGGGACTGTGTACAGGAAATACACGAAGGACAGTTTTCAGAGGGCTGAGCAGACTCCAGGGCAGAAGAAAAAAGGCGTTGCACTGCTATTGAATTTCACTCAATAGCCTGTGGATTTGCTTTCTTTCACCTACAGGAAGATTTAAACTCCATAGGCCTGTGGGGGAGTAGTTTCTCTGGACTTCTGAGTTCTCCCTCAAACTCATCAAAGACACTAAATTTTAAAAGATTCCCCTACCTGTCCTGCCTTACTGTCTTCTTTTAAATATAACTTTATTTTGAAAATCTGTTATACAATGTATAAGACATACAAGGAAAAAATATGGAAAACACAACAAAAACCTAGGCACTTGGCTCAAAAAATAAGACTTTGGGAAGACAGTTTAACCTGCTTCGTGATCAGTAGCTACTAGATCACGAAGTTTGTAGTATCCATAGGCCACTTCCTGGGACTGGAGACCCAGGCTCTTAGCTTTTTCTGTTTTTGCCAGGTCCTAGAAATAGCCCTGGGGCTTCTGAACTCCATGTCTCCACAGCAGGGTTCACATCAGGTTCAAGTCTATGGATTAGCCATACAAAATCTGGATGTTAGCTGTACATTTAGAACACTTTCTTTTTCCTGGCTACAGATAGTTTCTTGTGACTACACTTTACAGAAAGTTCACAGATGGAATTAGGGCCAAAGATGGTAGTTCTTCAAGATGGTCTGAAAAGCCAAAGGAGCTCACCAAGCTGAACTTGAGGTGGACGTGAGTAATAAAGGAATGATACCACAGCTTTGAAAGCTCAGCCCCTTGCTGACCCCTTCTGCTGATGAGATGAGCCCTGTCTGAATGCATGCTAGGTTGAGGCATGCTTGTGTTGGCTGTTCTTGGTTGTCAACCAGACTACATCTGAAATGAACTACAATCCAGAGACAGAAGGCACACCTGTGAGAGATAACCTTTTTCTTGGTTTGAAGTGGGTGAATCCACTGCTAGTCTGGGTCTTTGAGGTGGGAAGACTCACACCTTTGATCTTGATCTTGAGGTAGGGAGACACACCTTTAATCTGGGTCTTCTGCTGGAAGCCTATATAAGGACATGGAAGAAGGAAACTTGTTCTTTGCCTGCTTGCTCTCCTCTTGCTAGCAGGTCTGTTCCTTCACTGGCATGAAAGCCCTCTTCTTTAGAATTTCAGCCCATTCTGAAAACTGAAGCTGAGCCATCCAGACTCATGGACTGAGCAACTACTAGTTTCTTGAACTTTCTGTTCATAGCCGGCCATCATTGAATGAATTGGACCATAGCCTATAAGTGATGCTAATAAATTGTGTGTGTATATATATATATATACATATATATATAATATATATAATATATTGTGTATATATATATATATAATATATGCATGTGTATTCATTGTGTAAGTTCTGCTACTCTAGAGAACCCTGAGTAATCCATGTCCATACACAGGCCCTCTTCTGAGCCTCATGCATCTTTCAGCCATGACATTGTTCTAGTTTGAGAGCCAAGGACCGCTGCGTGTCTCATTTTCATTTGAGCTCTAAAGGGACTTTGTGGGTCATTTTTGATAAAGAAAGTGCTCTGGTGATCACATTTTTCTTTGGATATAGGTTTTGGTTGAAATATAATATTTGAGGCCCAAAGATTTTAAAGATAAGAAAACACAAAAGCAAGGCTCAGGGAGCCCTTCCCCTGTTGTTTCCATATATTATAGCCAAATAAATGCCGTCCACGTTTATTTATGTTGCCGTCCAGTCGTTTCTCCTTTCACAGGAACCTTATTAAAACAATAAATCAGTGTTAACCTGGGTCTTAAATTGGTCCAATATGTTTGGAGAACTTGCTGGTTTAATTTTCCTATTTCTCATTTTTCAATTAACTAATTTAGGTTTCCCAGGTGAGGGCACCACAAACCTGAATACATAGAAACCAGGAAGTCCCAGCACACAGCTCCCTAAGACAGATAGAGCAAAACAAACAAAAACATGGTCCCATCATGAACCATCAAAAAAGTGCAGGTCCAGAAATCACCTGCCCTGGTCTGAGCTGGCTGGTCTGAGCTTGGAAAGGCAGGCCACTGCCGCCTCATGCTGCGTTCTCTGTGCTCCCGACACCTTCTGTGAATGGGATTCTACACAGCATCTCTGTCACAGGCAAATAGTCTCTGTGCCACCTCCCACAAAGTTCCGTACTGAAGCCCACCCCTCCGTGCAATGGCATCTGGAGACAGGGCCATCAAAGGTAGGTTTAATGCCTGAACACACTCCCTGAGACCACATGGGCACAGAAGAAGGTGGGCACACACAAGCCAAGAGAAGAGGCCTTGGAATGAACCCTACCATGCTGGCACTATGATCTTGTCTCCAGATCTGGGTAAAAAAGCACTTGTGTTGTTTAAGCGACACAGTCCTGGGTTCTCTACTGTGCACAGGCAGATCAAGACAATAGCCCGGCAATGCTTTCTCAGGAATATACTGACATTTGCTGGGGACCTGTGTGGCCTCATGTAACAAAACAGGTCTTTCCTGACACCTCAGGGACCTGTACCATCTTGAGTGGGTTGCAGCACAGACCAAGACCTCAGGGTATTATGGGGACAGATGAAAAGGGAAGCTACTCTCTCCACCAACCTGAGGACAGGGTATACAAAAGTATGGCTGAAAGATCTCCGGAGGGTATCTTCCGTCTGAGAGACCCTCTCCCAAGGAACAACGAGGCCATTCGGATGTAAACAGCAAGAGGCTTTTATTTTGATACACGGGTACCCGGGGCAGCAGAGTCACTCGGGAGGACTTTGCGCACGCGCTAGGTGGGAAGCTGGGGTTTTTATAGGGTTTTAGAGCAGAAGCGTGGGTATAGAAGCGAGAAGCATGGTTACAGGGGGCTGATTGGTACGTTCAAATGAGACCACGGTTTGCGTCAAAGTTTGGCAGGGACACCAAGATTCCAGGAACTGGGTGGTCAAAACAGTCATGATGACCCCCTGACATGGCCCGCCACCTGCTGTTTTCCTTAGGACCCTTATCTTAACTGGAACAGTCTCACAGATATCCATGAGGGTGATTTACACAAACTGTTTTTAGCTCAACTGGGACAGCCTGACCACAGATATCCCAAGTGGATGACACAGCTGGGTTTCTTAATAATTTTTCAGTTTTTTATTTAGCCTTTAGAGTTTTACAAAACAGTGGTGTCTCACAAAATGGCATTAGCTATGTTTAACTTAGGGTGAGACAGGGGTCTTTCACGGCTGTCTGCTGGGGAAGAGAGCATAGGCAGTAGACCAGTACTGTGTCCAAGATCTTCAACTCAGTGGCTGCATTGTGATTTGTCCTTTACTCTGAGGCTAAAGTAGATTTATAAGTCTGGGCCATAGGAAAGACCAGACTCAATGTGCGCTGTGTTCTGGACAATGTGAAGAGCACTGGCTTTGGAGTCAGACAAACCTGGATTCAATTTCTAGTGTTTTCATGCACTTATCAAAATACCCTAGGCTGGAAGCAACAGCTGCATGATGTATCTGAGACCCAGATGCTTGTTTTGCTTTTAGATGTGGTACTTAAAGGTACTTCAGTACTTAAAGGATATTTTCCAGGTGCTTAGAGGACGTTGTCTTAGTTTCTATTGTTGTGAAGACACCATGACCACAGCAACTCTTATAAAGGAAAACATTTAATTGGGGCTGGCCCACAGTTTTAGAGGTTCAGTTCATTATCATCATGGTGGGAAGCATGGCAGCATGTGGGCAGATGTGGTGCTGGAGAAGCTGAGAGTTCTACATCTTGACCCACAGGCAACAGAAGGAGACTGTGTCCTGAGCATAGCTTGAGCATAGAAAACCTCAAAGCCAGCCCCCACGGTCACACACCTCCTGCAACAAGGCCACACCTACGATCTAAGCATTCAAACACATGAGTCTACAGGGGCCATATTTATTCAAATCACCACCGATGTCAGAAAAATCACCTCTTCTTGGACAAGGCTTTCTTCCAGCTTATTTTTTGCTTTGGATTTTTGTTGTTTTGTTTTGTTCTTGTTCTTGAGAAGGGGTTACAGTGTAGCTCTGATTGGCCTAGAACACACTATGTGGAGAAGACTGGCCTGGGACTGTGAGCTCACCTTACTCTGCTCTGTAAGTGATGGGTTCCAAGGCCTGTTCTACCAGATCTAGTCCATACTTGTACCAATGAAAAAGAGCAAGGCATGAAAGAGTAGATATACTATGCTTCTATTCATGGAAAAATGGCAAGTGAATGCATAAAAACTATTGGAAGGGTACACAAAATGTTGTTATCAGGTGTGGCAATATAATACTGGAGGTCTGCACCAAAAGAGACATTTCTGTTTCCCTAGGACTAAATACAGTTTTCCCTGGAAAAAAAAATCTTGCCCTACATTTCTCTTTTTAACTAGGGAAAAGCATTGACGAGCATAAAGCATAAACCCCTATCCAAAGGCCTCCCCAGCCAAGACAACACTGCTGCCATGCGGGAGGGGCAGCTGGGTTCCGAACAGAAGGATGCTGGCCCTTCTCGGCAGTTGGCGCAAAGACCACATCTGTTCCCTGAATGCAAGAACAGATGTGATTGCAGTTCTGATGATGTTTGGAGAGACACAGAGAGGTTCCCTCATACGTCATTTTGCTGGGCAACCCTCCCTCGGGGTCTTTCTAGTATCATTCCCAATGTGTGGGCTCATGGGAATGGGAGTAGGCACAGTTCCAGAACTCCTTCACATCTGGTGCAGACTGAAGAATCCAAAGGGTGTCCCCATTTTTGATGGAGGAATGGAGTGCTGGAGGGGAGAGTCCTTATTCTCACAGAGGGACAAGGTGATGGAGTGGGGAGGGCAGGGAGGAGAGCTGAGGACCTCTGGAAGCTGGGGAGGCTGGGGAAGGAGAAAATGGGGGAAAAGCCAGGAATATCACAGGACCTGGAAAAGACTATCAATTCTGGAACTTTCTAAACGTAGGAAGTGAGCCGAGCCCTCTCTGAGTCCAGTGGGCCTCTGCGCCGTTTGCAGCACTGTCTGGTGACGTGCTCACTTATGTGTCTAAAGCCGGAGAAAGCTTTTAAAGGACACTTAACTGGCTTCTCATTACTGCTTACTAATAATTTTGTAAATTTTCAGCTGTGGCTGATGTGACGGCAGCACAGACGAGGGCGCTGACTGGCATACCTAAAAGCCGGCATTTGATCCCTAGGACCCATCCGATGGGAGAGCACAGACTCTCTGCAGGTTGTCCTCTGACCTCTGCAAACTTGCATGGTACTTGCACGCCCCCCCCCACTTGCACAGATAGTATATAAATATAAAACATTCTCATTAGTGGTATATTAACTACCTTCTGTATAACATTTTATAACTTACAGAATAACAAATAAGGCATCTTTATCAGTTTAGTGATGTTTAGAAGTTGGTGCTTACAAGCAGAAGTAGAAATCTGATAGGAAAGAGAGGGAGGCTAGTGTGTGTAAGTGTGGGAGCACGAAGTGACAGTTTGACTTTATTTGACACAATTAAGACATGCACAAAGCTTGACCCAGCAGTTCCCTTTGTGGACATTTGCCTTGCAGGAACCCCCATGGAGAGGAGAGGAGAGCATCGTGGAAGCATCTTCTTTATTACTTGGCTCCTTGAGGTCATCAGAAACAACCCCCAAAGCGTAGCAACAGCTGGCTAAGCAGCCACAGCGCCTCCATGGCGGGGCTCTGTATTGGTGACAGAAGGGGTGAGCAACCCAAATAGGGAGATGTACACTTTCGGGATCTGAGCCAGACACGGTAGCTCTTCAGCACTCCGAAGCCAAGGCAGAGGGACTGCCACAAGTTCAAAGCCAACCTGGGTTACATCATGAGTTCTAGGACAGACTGAGCCCTAATGTGAGAGAGTGTGGTGGTGGGGTAGGGGTGGGGCTGGTTGTGTAAGCCTGAATCCCCAGTACCCAGGACTCACTTAAGGCCCAGCATGACCACGCATGCCTACAAGGTTCTTCCATATACTCACTCACAGATGTACACCCCTGCATATACACATGTAAGCACGCACACATACATACACCACACATACCTAAAAATAAAACTTTAAAAATTATCACAGAGCTCAGGTGCAGGGGCACAGGCCTTGGATCTCAGTATTTAGGGAGGCAGAGGCAGGCAGATCTTCATGAGTTCAAGTCCAGCCTGCCCTACAGCCAGGACAGCCAAGGCTACACAGAGAAACCCTGTCTCAAAACAACAACAACAAATTAGCAGAGAGAGAGAGAGAGAGAGAGTGCAAACTTGAGCTGTGTGATGTAAGACTGTTATCCCATCACTTGGAAGATGAATACAGGACAGCTAGGAATTCTAGGTCATTCTCTGCTACATAGTGTCTGAGACCATCCTAGGCCACATGGTACCTTACCCCCTTCCCAAAAGGGAGGAAGAATAAGATCCAAATTAAAGGGAGAAAAACTGCAGGAAAAGCCACACTCTGTGTGCTCTTGTTTGAATTTACAAGTGCTGTAAAAACCTGGGATTACACACTTTGAAAAGATGTCCAGATGAATGCAAGTGTTGCTTGTCCCTAGGGCTGTAGGGACAGCTTGTTTGGTAGCACACATGTTTCTTTCAGCACAGCCATGTGCTGGTTTTATTATGAGATAGAATGATGGGAATGTTGTAATAAGCAAGAAAGTCAGAGAAGAACACCACTTCCCTGCTCTTAAAAGCAGCTGACCCAGTGTCACCTTTTCAACAGATCTGAGCACCAGTGACTAAAATTCGGGAAGATAAATTTCTGTTCTCTATCTAGCTGGTCACATCCTACCATGGTGTGCCATCAAATGTGCTGTCTGGGCCAAGAGGATGACTCATTCATGTAGCAGAGGCACCTGCTACCAGGCCTGACAACGTAAGTTCAATTCTCAGGACCCCTAGGCTGAAAGAAGACACTAACTCCTGCAAGTTCCCTCTGATCTCCACATGTGAGAACACACACACACACACACACACACACACACACACACACATCAAATCAAATAAAATACACTTTTCCCATTGACCAAGGAAACCTCATTTCTTAGTATTCAAATAACAAGTTGTTTTTAAGATAACTTTTACAAACACAACTTAGGAAGTGGAAGACCTTTTATGTACATTTAATTTTTTTATTTCAAACAAATGAGAAGGTGGAGAAGGAAAGGAAGGCAAACAGCATTTGGAAGCATCTAGAAGTCTTAGAAAATGTTATTTCCACTTCTGTGCATTAAAAAGAGATGGTGTCAGCCTTCTGCTGGATGGTGCTCTGTTCAGCATTCCTCTTGGAAAGTTCCTTCACCCTCCCCACTTTTTCTTTTTAACGTCTCATATTTTGTAGTTTGGGCAAATTAAGGTTTACCTTCTAAAACAGCTGGCTGACAGTAGGGGGAAAAAAAACCCTGCTCTTATTGAATGGCTATGGCGCCCTCTCTTGGGTGGCCTTAAGTTCCTGGACTGGTGCGTGCCCTTGACCCCTCCCTAATGAACTTTGCTCCGCTAATTGCTTGTTGGCACTGGGCTGCCATTTGGAGGAAATGACTCCCATTCTTCTTGCACCTTGCCTAGTCTAGGATGCTGAAAAGGGCTAGGCTGGTGACTTGTTCTTGCTTCATTGCAATGAGGAGCTTCAGGGGTGAATTGCTCGCTGGCTGCAGCTGACTACAGGCAGTGACCTTCTGACCTCCCAGCTGCTAACCCAGGGCTCCTTCCCACGGCTGCTTGGCTCCTACCAGGGTTTGCAATGAAAATCACGCAAATAAAGATTTATGTCTTCACGTTGGTGGAATGTCTCAGGGTGTTTGACTCTAATGACTTAAGAACATTGCTGCCTTTCAGCTCATTCAGTCTGCTAGCTTCTATCAGCACAGCCTGCTCAGGCCTGGCCCTTGGAGCCCTGTCCTCTCCCCTAGCAAGACATGGCTTTACTTTGACCCTACATTCTAAGATCTTTGGTGCAGGAAAGTATTCTGCACACTACCAAAAGAGAAACATAGACAGCAAGCCAGCCACAAACCTTTTGCTCTACAACGGTGTCCTGCCTGCAGGAGATACTACTGTAATGTTGGTACGGCACAAAGCTGACAGCAGGAACCAATCAAGTGACACCGGAATCAATATGTCAATATTGTCAATATGTCATAGTTCTGGATGTTCTGAAGTTCATAGAATTTACCACAATTGTAAAAAATTGTTGTGATTTCTTCCTGGTGTCCTTTAGTTGTCGATTTTACCCAGCCTAGAGTTATCTTAGAGGGAAGCCTTGACAGAGAATGGTCTTGGTCAGGTTGGCCTGTGGGCGTGTCTGTGGAGGTTTATTGTGATTGCTTTTGGTGCAGAAGGGTCTGCACCACTGTAGGCAGCTCCATCCCCTGGGCAGGTTGTCCTGAGTTGCATAAGAAACCTACATGAGCATCAGCCTGAGAGTTAGCCAGCAAACGTTGTCTCGTGGGTTTTGCTTGAATTTCTGCCCGATGTCTCTCAATGGTGAGCTATGACCTGTGAGAGTAAGCCAAGTCAGTTCTTTCCTAAGCTGCTTTTGAAGAGCGTGTCATCACATCAACAGTGAAACTAGAACACCCTCTAAATAAATATTCTTTTGGTACCTAATTTTGAACTCTCAAAAAGAAACCCGACTTTATATAATGTTGTGCTCCCATAAACCCAGATCAGCTTTCATACTCCTCTCTTGTTCTCATTCCTGGCTGCACATGCGTGTCCAGTCAGTGTCAAATCAGTCCAGTCTGGGCATCTTGCTGTAGGTATTCCTAGTGTCATCATCACCCTCTGAAAGTCCCTGCTGCTCCTGACTTTTCAAAGCAGTCTCATGACTATAATCTCACATCTAGTTAGACAATGGGTACTTTGTAACATGCAGTTGTTTAAACTCTTCCAACCTTAGTTTTTTCACCTGTACGGTGGGATGGCCCTTGGGCCTATTTTATTTTATTGGCAGGTGTTTGGAACCAGACCAAGCAGGAAGTGAGTATGGTGTACGTGCTGGCTGCCATTTTATTTTATTCATTGCCTGCTGTTTATATGGACTTTACAGAACACAGAAGAACAAGCCCTGCCCCTTGACTCCCCCTTTCTTCAATATGATTATATTGAAAACTGGGGGGGGGGCACGGAAGTGGTTTTAGGACTTGGAAGAAAGGCAGCAAAATCTTCATCACATGTAACACCAACAGACAAAGTAAAGAGGCATAAATTAAAGAAAAGAATGTTGTGGGAGCAGAATATAGAGTGATAAATACCAGAAGAAATAGCTAAAAGATTTGAAAAATGTGGCGTGGAGGTGGCGAAGAAAAAGGATGTTGGAAACTCCTGTTTTCCATCAAAAGCCTGCTCAATTTTCCGGATGAGCATATAGAATTTGATTCGCTTAAAAAAATATGTAAACATGTTCCAAACACAAATATTTGACCAAAAATACCCTTTTGATTGTAAGTTGGTGTTTTATTCCCCTCCCCATGTGATAACACCACTCTTGGTTACTCTTTGTAGTCACTTTAATAAAAAAAATTAATAAGCGGCGAAAAGAAAAGGGTTTGCTTCGGTAAGTTGTAAGTAAGCATTCCCTTGTGGGAATCTTCGCTTAATTGGGCTGCAGCTGCCGTTAATTCCTTCCCCTCGCTGTATCTCATTTCGGTCTTACGAGTGTAGCTGCCTATGCGTTTTAATAAACATCACGTCATCCGAGGCTTTTTCGCTGGCATGAGTTGGCATATAGCTGGAGGGGCTCCCGAGGCACTTGTCCTAAAGGGGTTGCTCTCCTCCGCGGTTCTTTCTTACTGGACATCCCGGAGCTTTTGAGGTACAGCGGGGAGGAGCTGGGCTGGGTCCCTGTGTGGTCCCACCTGATGTTAGCATCACTCGGTATTTCAGAATTTAAGGCGCTGTGAAGGAGGGTAGAGAGCTGGCTAAGAGCAGCTCTGATTGGCTGCGAGGTGTACAGCCTGGTCTCCCGAGTGCTCCAACCCTCCTTAGCTCGGAAAAGCAGCTTCCTGGGCGCCGCGGAGAGACAGTAGGCTTTGTAAGCCTGACAAGTGCAAAGATGTCGTCGGGCATATTTTTTTCTTGTGCCTAGACATGTTTCTGCTGGGTCTGCTGGACACCAGCTACCTGTCATATCCTTTAAAAAATGGCCTCAGCCATGCGCCCATCTCTCCATGGCTCAGGGAAAGCAGGAGAATGGACAGGACATTCTTCCCAGTCTGGGCACAAGGGCTGCCTCATGCTGAGTTACTGAACTCCGTGCCAAGCAGTCAGACGACAGGAGGCGCTTGATAGGTACACCGAACCAAAACAAACAAAAAGAAAGAAGAGAAAAGAAAGAGAGAAAAGCAGTTACAGCCCAACTGCCAGCCACTTTTCCTATTTATTATTTTCTTTTTTATGGTGGTGGGGATTAAACCCTGGGCCATTGCGCATGCGAGGCAAGTGCTCCACCCCAGAGTAACGTCCCACAGCCCATCTGCTACTTCATAGAGAAAAGCAGGGCTTTCTGAATTCGACACTGACTAAGACACAGAGCGAGGTGTGACGCGTGGTCGGTGGCTTTGCTTAAAAACAAAGTGAAGACTCGTGTGAAGAAAAATGAGTCAGGCACAAAACAGAAAACCCACACCGATTTCACTGACACTGGGTACCTAGCGCAGCTGAGTTCATAGACAGAGATGAGATGGGAGGCACCATGTCACGGAGGGAATGAGGAGCCCTGCTGCGGGTGCAGGGTTGTAGTTTGAGATGAGGGAGCTATAGTTGTGCATGATAGTGATGATGGGGTGTCGCTGGGAATGTTTGTAATGCCACCGCAGGGTACAGTCGTGGTTAAAGTGGTCTGTTTTAGAGCTGGGGGCGGGGGGCTTGGGTAAGCACTAGCCACATGCAGGACCTGAGCCGGAATCCCCAGAACCCGTGGAAAGCCACACAGAAAAGCCACACAGTTTCTGTCTGTCCCTCTGGCAAGATGGGAGGTGGAGACAGGAGAATCCCCAGAATCCCTCAGGACGTACATCCTGGCAAGCACAGGGTCAAACAATGATAGGTTTTGTCGCAGACGGGGTGGAAGATGAGGAGCAAGGCTTGAAGCTGCCCCCGGCCCCCGCCATGGCATCCGCACACCTGCACTCACATGCACAGACAGGCCACACATGTACACTGTATCCTGCACACAAACAAGTCACAGATCTTATTTATGTGTCTTTTGCCGCAACAACAACGAATCTAAAGGCTAAACATAACATGGTAGCGCGCACCTTTCATCACAGCTCTCAGAGGCAGAGGCAGGCGGAGCTCTGAGGGTTCAAGGCCAGCGTGCACTCTACGCAGCACGTTCTGGGTCACCCGGAGCTACCAAATGAGCCGTAATTTAAAGAATAAGATAAAGTAAAAAGCAGTCTTCCCGATATAATGCCAGGTCAGTGTATGGGACATAAACCCCTTGTACCATTGTGTGAAACTCAGAGGTACTATTTCCCCATCCTCATTTACCGTTTGGCCCTTCCCCCATATCCCATAGTCAAGGGAAAGAAAAGAAGAACAAATTTACATTTGTAACTACCTGTGATTATGAGCTTCACCTACACTTCTCTTGACACATGAAGCTTATTACAGCCTGGCCAGTATTTCTGCTTAGAGGTGATTATTAGGTTTGAGTTTTGCTCCCCAGCTCTGACTGTGTATGTTTGGAGGTGTGCAGCAGGTCACAGCCCTTCCGGCTCTCCTGCGTGATCAGCCTCTCCCAACAGCTGCAGAAAGAGTCTCCGCAGAAGCTCAGCCAAAAGAATCAGTGGGCACTCTCTGGATGGGGGCTGGAATGTGCAGCCCTAGGAGAGGCCAGGACCTGCAAATGGGTGTGCGGGCTCCGGGTAATAGAGAGGTTTCCCAAGCACAGCCAGCTCTCACAGATATATTTTTACCTGAAGAGCTCCCCCTTTCCACAGCGCAGGCTGGTAGGAAGGGCCCCTCTGGGCCAGCCGGCAGGTCAAGGCAGGGCTCCTTGGGCAGCCTCAGTGGGGGACACTGCTCCTGACCTGGCTTTTGCTCCAGTCTGATCCATAGGCCTTAGGAGGGTAAACAGCCAGAAAACTGACACACTAACCTTCCTTTCACAGCCTTGTGGTTGTGTTCATGACCCGGAGGAACCAACATCTCGCTCTTCTTACGGTGTTACACAGCAATGTACCAAGGCTAATGGATGGAGGTCAGTGTGTCTATGCATCTCTACCTACTGAAAGTGCAGCTATGGAGACCTTAGCCATGGACCAGCTCTGCCAGGTATCAAATTGCAGAAACCATGACCTGCGGCATCTCAATCCCTGTGTGCATGTGGAAGTCTTGTTCTAGGGGCATAAGCTAATGTAGTTGCCTATGAATATATTATTCTAAATAAAAGGATTTTTATGAGGAGTTGAGAAAGGCTTAAAACTCATAAATGTGTTAAGTCTATTATTCTCTGAATAATAAGTATGTCATAGAAATCATTGCCCAGCAAAAAGAAGCTTAAATGACTCGTATACCTAGAGAATATAAGAGCAAGATGCTATTGGTTTTTGATATTGAAATGATATAAAGAAACATGCAGACATCCAAGCTTAGAACTGGGAAAGGGTTATGTAGACTTCCTATGTCACCCTGGAGTAAGGTCAGCCTAAGGAGACCTGCTGCTCTGAGGAATGTCTGACTCATGACTTCCTGTGGTTTTATAAATCAAGGACTTTGAGTGAATTTGAAACAATGTAAATGGCTGGTGTCTGATAGCAGTACAAATTAACTTCATCCACTGTCTTGGTTAATCTTCTATTGCTGTGATAAAACACTGTAATAAAGGCAACTTATAAAGGAAAGTGTTTAATTGGGCTCTCAGTTCTAGAGGGCTCGAGTCCAAGATGTAAAGGCAGGGTCGCAGGGACAGCTGAGAGAGCACATCTCCCAACCGCAAGTAGGAAGCAGAGAGCATGCTGGGAATGACACAGAGCCCACCCTCCAGTGACACACCTCCTCCAACAAAGCCAGGCCTCCCAATTCTTCCAAAATAGTTCTACCAACTGGGGACCAAGGAGTCAGACATATGATGAGCCCATGGGGACCATTTTCATTCAAACCACAACATCAAAAGTGATAAAAGTTCCTGTTTGGGCTAGGCAGTGGCAGCACAAGGCTTTGATCCCAGCAAAGACACAGGCAGGTGGATCTCTGTGAGTTCAAGACCAGCCTGGTCTACAGAGAGAGTTCCAGAACAGCCCAAGCTACACAGAGAAACCGTGTCTTGAAAAAGAAAACAAAACAAGAAAAAAAAATCCTGGTTGGTAAAGAAGAAACATAATATGCAAATTGTATTATCCTGTGTAATAATAACCAATTAATCATTTTATTACATCTATCTATTTATTTGGAGTGAGCATGTGTATGTTAGCCAGAGAACAAATTGCAAGAGTCAGTTTTCTATCTCCACCACGTGAGCTCCTGAGGCTAGATCCTGACAGTCAAGCTCTGCAGCAAGCTTGACTAGCAAGCACCTTTATCTACTGAGCCATCTTGCTGGCCCGTATTAACTTGTAATTAACTGTGCAACTTGATGATTTTAACGTCAGTGTTATTTATTTCAGTGACGATAAATGTAGCTGTTTCTGCTGTGTTCCTCCATAGTTTGACCACCCTACCAGGCTTCCATTAATAAGACAAGTACCTGCTTTCTTTGGTTTTGTATGACCCTCCCATTTTGTGTGTGTTACAACTGTAAGTGCAGGCAGGCATACACATGTGTGGACATGCCAGAGGTTGACCTTGGGGATTTTCCTTAACGGCTTCTCTGCCTTGGTGTTTTTTGCTGTTTGTTTTTGAGACAGTCTTTCAGTGAACCTGAAACTCACTGGTTTTGTCTCCTATCTCCTCCTCCTCAGTACTGGGATTATTGCCTTTACCAACATACTCAGATTTTTACATGAGAACTGGGGATCTGAACTCAGGTCTCTGCACTTGTAGAACAAGCACTTTATTGACTGAACCATCTTCCAGCCCCAACACTCATATTTTTAATCTCATGAAAATTATGCTCAACAATGATGTTCACTACTCAGAGTCTGCAAAGGCCAGTTACCAGTAGTCAACTGATGGTGCCAATTTTCTTACTCTCAGAGACCCCCAAATAAGTTTTCATGAAACATCACTGCTGACAGTTTTTCCACCATACCCAGAGTCTCAGGGGTTAAATTATCTAGGTTTTAACTGAGGTATTGTATGTTTACTATCAAAGACAAAGATGCTTGGAGGAGGGAGATGAGGGACTAAATGAAAAAGTATGTGTATAGTTTTAATTGTCAATTTGACACAATTTTAATTTTAATTTTAATGAGGAAGTGTCTAGATCTGTTTGGCCTGTAGACATCTTTATGTCTTGAGTTTATTGACTGAGGTGATAAGACTCAGCCCACTGTGAGTGGCACCATTCCCTCTGCAGGAGCTCATGAACTCTAAGAGCAGAGGGGACGCGTGTATTAATTTGTTCTTAATACATTAATACAAAAGCATTGATGTATTGACTTGTTTTTCTTTGCTTCTTGACTGTAGATATAATAGTCTCAAGCCCCTACTGCTATGATTTCCCCATGGTGATAGACTGTAACCTGAAACTGTAAGCTAAAATAAGCCCTTTTTCCCCTAAATTGCTTGGTCAAGATATTTTAATCACTGCAACAAAAACAAAACTAAAACACACATTGTCCTATTTAGACTACTTTACTAAGTGAACCAGAACATGGGGCCAGTTTGCTGACAGTGTTTCAAAAGCAAACTGGGAAAGGTATGAACTGCACTGTGTGGTCTCAGTGCTGGAGTGCTGTTGATAACCAATCCCAAAAAACAACGGAGAAAAAAGGAGCTCTTTAAGTTAGAAAGGGGAAGAGAAAAATTCAGTGCTCCTTGGTCCTAAGGAAGAAATTTTGGGCCATGTGGTGGAAATCTGTGACCTTAGGAAACAGGCTTGTGAGTCAGGAATTTTCTCTCTCTCTTCCTCTCTCTCTTTCTGTCTCTCTCTGTCTCTGTCTGTCTGTCTCTCTCTCTCTCTTTCTCTCTCTCTCTCTCTCTCTGTGTGTGTGTGATGAAATTCACATAGGAGAAACATGGAGCGGGAAAATAGTAACCAACTCCATTTCTGGTGGACCCAGGGCTGTCCCAGAGCTAAGAGGACGATTTCATCTGAGAGATGAAGACCCTCAACCACGCTCCTCTGTCGGTTCCAAGAAAGTTTACAAAATGTAAGCATGTATATGGAAGAACTCAATGCTCTTTCTTTCTTTCCTTCTTTCCTTCCTTCTTTCTTTCTTTCTTTCTTTCTTTCTTTCTTTCTTTCTTTCTTTCTTTCTTTCTTTCCTTCTTCTTTGTTAACCATTTATTTTTCTGAGACAGGGCCTCACTAGCTTTGTTTGTCTAGAGCTCACTGTGTAGCACCAGGCTGGCCTTGAGCTCCTGCCTTGAGATCTACCTGCCTCAGGGATGTTGGGATTAAGAAATGAGTTACTACGCCCAGACCCATAAATTTCATTAAAAAAAAATCCAAGTTACATAAAATATACCTTTAAGTTCTAAAGAACTTTAGTACACACTCTGTGTACTAAAATAGCAATCTGAGTCTCACGGATCTGTGTAATTAATAAACGCTGATAAAGGAATCTAGGATGACACAGGCCGTAGAAAGTGGACTGAATCCACCAGACTCATTCCACTTACTGCCTTATTTGTTCACAAATCTCCCATGGTCTTAGGGCTTGGGGGAGTTGGCTCTAAGAAAGAGTTCCAAATCACCAATATAAGGCAAGGACTAGGGCCGCCTCAAACCCAGGACTCTCTTTGTAGGCTTGTTCCATGGCACACCAACCTCAGCATCGGTACTTTGAAAGCAGGGCTGGAGGAAATGAACGTAACCTCTTCTGGGATTTCATCTACACAAAGCTGGAGCCAGCACATCTCACACACACTGTGAGGCCCTGAGTGCTTGTTCTGCTTGTGTGCAATGACTATCTTGGCTGTTGTGGGGCTGCCTAATGGATAACGACTGATACAGGGAGGAGTTCTGCCATTTTGGGACAGAGCCATGGTAAGCAACAGAGAGCCAGGCCCTTGTGTGGTCCTGGTGAACACTGCATTGTGGAGCTACCGTAAGCGGTAAGGCTTTCCTGTACCCGCTGGAAGACCCTTTGCTTTCTCCTTAGTTTGTAAAGCATGGCTGAGGGTTTAGTGGTAATCTTTTCATTTTCACTGTTTGGTCTGGAATCCATTAACTTGGGTGGTCCTGAGTCTATTTTGCTAAATTTTTCTGTTTATCTTTGCATCACTAATAGATTTTGGAAGTTTCTTGTTTTCTTTGTTTCTTTCATTTTTTCCCCCTTTTCTCATTTTTCATAGGAAAGAACAAGACAGTCACAGAAAGTCAGATTGAAGGAATTTATGCAGCTTTGTTTTTCAGCATAAATACCTACCTCTATAAATTGCCTAGATTTATAAATTGTGTGGTTTTGTTTTTATAAAACTAACTTCAAAATTCCTTGTGCTGTGTGGGTATCTGACACTGTTGGTCTTCCATTTAGGTCCTTGGTCTATAAGAACTTGATAAGACTCTATTATACATCTGCAAAGGACCCTCACACTTCTCATCCTCCCTGCTCTGGTACTTTGTGATAACACTCCAATCCAGCAAAGTCCAAGAACTCCTCCCATTGTCAGGACAGGCCAGTCAGGGAGCTCCGAGCTGGTCTTGGGTTTAAGTTAGCCTTATGCCTCCCTTAAAATCTGTGCATAAAAGCTCCATAGATTCATTTTACAAGTTAACCACAGCTGCTGTCTCCTATTGGGTTCTGGAGGCTACAGCTGTACTGTCTTTTACTGAGAACCAAAGGCATCTGTGTTTAAGTGGGAACTGAGCACATGGGTGATGGGAAGGACGGAAGTGGGATGAGACATGCTGACCATCTCCCAGAAAATAGGTGTTGTGGTTTGAATATGAAATGCCTCCCATTGGCTCAAGTGTTCCAACATTTGCTCCCCAGTTGCTCGTGCTGTTCGAGAAGGCCGTGGGAACTGTAGAAGGTAGAATCATCCTGGAGGAATTATATCATTGGTGAGCTTAGAGGCTGTTTTATAGACCACTGTACTTGCTGTTCGCTGTCTCTTCCTTGAATGTGGAGATGATGTTAGGAGCTGGTGTCTACTTCTGCTGCCATGCCTTCTCTGCCTATGGCTGCATCTTCCTCGCCATGATGGATTCTATCCCACCTGGAACCGTAAGCTCAAGCCCTTAAGCTGTTTTTATCACAGCACAGTTAGAGAAACAGATACAACACAGAACGGTTTTACTGCTTCTGGAGAGTTCTATTGGTTGTGTTCACACATTTCTTTCTAGTTTTCCTCCTTTCCTCTGTGGCTTCATCTTCCTTTTTTTTTTTTTTTTTTTTTTTTTTTGCAGGCCTGTCCTTCATCTGTGCTAAGTGTGGGAGTTCTTTGAGGCTTGCTTTGGCTCCTTTCCTATAACATTCTGTAAACAGCCTTCTTCAAATACCATCAACTCCCAAATCATTACCTCCAGACCTTCTTTGCTCTGATCTTTCGATCTCACTGTGCACATGACATCTCAAATTCTCAACAGTCTTCAGGACAGAACATATGATCTTCCCTTCTTCCCTAAACTCATTTTCCTCCAGGACTTCCTCTCTGTCAAGCCTCGTCCCAGGTTGGAATCTGTAAGTCACTCCAGAGCTCCTCCCTCCCTCATACTCTACGGCCTGCACATCTCCAAGTGCTCTCCGGTGACTTTGTCAGCTTCCTACCCTCTGTCACAGCTTACCGCCACAGTGCCATCGCTTCTCATCCAGACTTGCAACAGCTTCTAGCCTGCTCCCTGATCTGCTTTCCTCTCTCTCTCTCCCTCTCTCTCTCTCCTTGTGTCTCTCAATACACTCATCTGACTGTGGTGAGAATCAATGGGGAAAGAAATCACTTTCTTCCCTGAGCTGCTCTTGGGTCCCTACAACAAGCCATGTCCCAGGCGTCTGCACGCCCAAGCTATAGCATAGTCTTCCTCCTGGTCTTCTTGTGCCTGCAGACCTCCTGCCCAGTCCACAAGTTCGAATTAGCATCCTCTCATCCTGCAGTTTGTCTCAAATAGCCCCCCTCACACCCATTTCCGTTCTCGGGCTAAGCACGATCATAGGATCATATTCTGGATATATGTGGCTCAAGTTTATAGGCGACCTTCCGCATCCACAGGGCCAGCTAACCCACAGAGTGAATCACCCATGGGTCAAAATGTTCTGGAATTTTTTTTCAGATGCACTGAACATGTGTGAATTTTTATCTTTTCATTATTACTTAATACAGTACAACTGTTTATACAAATCATTAGGTATGGTCAGTAACCTGGAGATGATGGACATACTATATAGTCTGTGCCAGCTATATGCAAATGTGCTTCCACTTAATATCAGAGACTTGAGCTTCTCTAGGTCATAGAATCTTTAGGAAGTAATGGAACCTTAATCCCCTGTGGGTCCAAGGGTCAGCTGTATACACCTTCATTCGCTTAGTGGCCCTTCATAAGTAAAGCACCTGAGTTATATCAGGCATTGTTCTGGACACTCACATATCACTCAAGTAGTAGGAAAGTCATTTAAGTGTATTTCTACCTAATTGTTTAGATTTGCTTATTTTTATTTGATGTGCATCAATGTTTTGCCTGCATTACGTGCATGCACCACGTGCATGCGTGGTACCCACAGAAGTCAGAAGAGCACCAGATCCCCTGGAACATGGTGGTTGTGAGCCCTCTAGACCCATGTGGTTCTGGGTCCTCTAGAATGGCAGCCAGTGTTCTTAACCATGGAGAAATCTCGCCAGCCTTGGGTATTTTTAAGTATTCTAGAAACAAAAATTAATTAATTAATTATAGTGATTATATTACATTAATTATTAATAGTTAATTTCCATGCTTTCCACTTCAAGTCCATACCCAAACTGGGCTCAGTGCTTAATGGAAGCTAGGACTGTGTCTGTTTGGCTTACAAGCTCCGTCAGTGCTAGGATCTGTCAGGGACTGAGCACCTGGGAAATTATTGAATATTCAAATCTGTAAGCCAGAAAATGAATGATTTTAATACTTGAACCAGTTACACTGAACTGTGATACTTATAATACTTCCAATATTGTGATAAATGATCAGCATGAAAAATGTATGTGTAATCCACAAAGATATCTTTCCCCTTCTCCTTTAACTTTAGGTGTCTGCAGCTCTTCCTCGGCCCTGGATAAAAGAAGATCTGAAGAAGCAGCTGAACATTGCTGCCATCTTTTGACCAAAGGCAGCACAGCAGGTATTAAAAGCCACGGCTGGACTGGGGAATTCTCTGAGTATCTATGAAAATTCTCATCCCTGCCTCTGAGTATCTGTGAAGATCTTGCCGCAGAGGATGATCTTATCCTAGAAATCCAAGAACATGTTGCCAGCTAGAAAGAAGAGCAATGCCCACGCTAGTGTCTGGCTCTGGTTGTATCTACTCATTGGTTTGCAGGGCTATTAGCCTTCCCCTCTGCTTCTGCACCCCTGCACCATGCTACAAAAGCCTTCAGTCTGTGAGCAACTGTTTTCTATCAGAATTGCCAGGGTACAGTCACTCAATAGATCCTGGATGCTATTACAACCAACTCCCTTCTCCAAACAGCAGATGTGCTAAAGACTAGTCCTGCTCAGTTTAGGAAACCCATGCTATGCCCAGTGCAAGATGCCCACCCCTGCCCTCCCTCCTAACTCACATCCTTGCCTCTTTTTCTTGTCCAGCTCTTTCCTTGGCCTCCTTTGTTATTCTCAAACCTGTTCTCTTTCTTCTTTCATCCTTCTCTCCCCTTCTCTGGAAAGCTATCCAAGTTACTTGAAGGGGAGGAGAGGTCACACCTGAATCCTATTCAACAAAAACATAAACCTCTGATTGTAGGCACTACTTTTTAACTTTATTCTACTTTTATTTATGTCTTTTCCTCCTTCTCCACCCCAATTTCTTCCTAACACCCCAACAACAGGTAGGAGAGAAGGAACCATAGTGGGAAGAGGGCTTGGAGTTCTCTTTAGCTACTTCCTGCTGGTTAGGGTCGTTAGGTTCCTTGGGGCAAGTCCAATCCTCATTTCAGGATATTCTTAATTTCTCATCAAACTGCATCAACAGCAGCCAGAAGCTGCAGGGGGAGGGAAAGCACCAAAGCATTCTTCTTTTCGTCATCTGCCTCCTCAACACTCTCTGGGCTCTGACCTTTATTCCCTCTCAGATTCCTCAGAATTAAACTCTCTGCGTCTGGCAAAGAGCCCCTCTCAGAGCCTGCATGAGGAAAATAGTTTGCTCCTGTGGATGACATGAATCAGTCCCATATCTTACACCTGGGGTTAAAACAGAAACATGTTTATGTATCATAAACCAAAATGTCTACAACATCTGGTTGCAAAGGGATCAGAATTGAAACTTAAGGCCTCCCACCACACTCAATGAATGTACGTGGGTAAAAGAATAAAACACTGGGAGAAGTACGTTACACAGTCTGAGTGACTATGTTAGGAGAATTATGACGGGTACTCAGAGGGCTAGGAACCTCTTAAAAATACTGATTTGGAGAGAGGTGGCTCAGTGGGTGAAGGCACTTGTTGCCAAGCTTGAAGACCCAGATTAGATCTTGGAACTTACATGGTAGAAAGACAGAACTGATTCCTGCAAGTTGTCCTCTGACTTCTACACACACGGCACATTTACGCATGCGTGCACTCCCACACAGACACAAAGATGCATGCACACAATGAATGGTAGAAATATTCCTTTCTAAATAAATATTTGAAATTTATATTCCTTCAGAAGAACCCCCGCACAGAAGTAGTCCAAGGTAGCTCAGTATCCAAGAGGGTTCCCCAATAATAGGACCAGGGACCATCTCTAACATGAACTCATAGGCTGGCTCTTTGATCACCTCCACCTGAGG
The DNA here is from genome assembly GCF_907164565.1 of Psammomys obesus. Taxonomy (NCBI): domain Eukaryota; kingdom Metazoa; phylum Chordata; class Mammalia; order Rodentia; family Muridae; genus Psammomys; species Psammomys obesus. The sequence goes on along the minus strand of NW_026590062.1, from coordinate 25,335,989 downwards.
GGGGAGCAGCCTTACCAGCCCACAGAGGAAGACAATGCAGCCAGTCCTGATGAGACCTGATAGACTATGGTCAGATGGAAGGGGAGGAGGACCTCCCCTATCATTGGACTGGGGGAGGGGCATAGGAGAAGAAGAGGGAGGGAGGGTGAAATTGGGAGGGGGTGGGGGAAGGGGCTACAGCTGGGATACAGAGTGAATAAACTGTACCTAAAAATTTTTAATTAAAAAAAGATTTGCAAATTTGAAAATCTGTGTGGTGCCAGAGAGCCTTTATGTAATTCAGATTAAAAGAGTGTACCATCCAAGCATCCTAATAAGCCTGACATCTTCCAATGAAGCCAGAGAAATGAGACACCTTGGGATGGTCCCGTGAGGATGGTATAGGTCTGGAAGATTGCAGGGATAGGTGAGTGATATACAGACCCATTAAAAACATAGTTAATCCTCGGCTTCTCCAAGAGCTGTTGCTAGCAGAGTCTGGCTTCAGAGAAGTGAAAGTATTGGATAACCTGAGAAAATAAAACTGTAGAGCTAAGAGGTTTGTCACTCTTTGGGGATTAACTCTGTAGCCAGGATGATTGTCCTGGGCCATGTAAAGGCCTTGTGTGTTGGTGAATATCTCCTCACTGGAAGGAGGAGTTTTGATTATCCAGGTTCCCAGGTCTCTTGACTATTCACTACAGTTCATGACACAGAATGAATGATTCAAATTGTCCAGGTTTAAAGCTCACTTTTGAACTCCTGATTTTGAATAGCTGTGTCAAAAATAAAAAAGGGAAAAAAAGGTCATGTTTTAAGCAGCAAACTTCCATCAAAGCAGCAATTTGTCTGATTTAATACCCAGAAGCTACACCACTGTGCTTCTCTCTGACTTCCTGAAAATGCTGACCCTTCTGTGCCTTCATGGAAGCTTTCAGAGAATTTGGCCTTTGCACCACATGTGGGTGGCCTAGGGCACCAGAGATGGAGCAGCTTTCTGCAAAGTTTTTTTTTTTTTAATTTTTTTTCAATCCCAGGCAAATAGCATCCACGCACTGAAAGGTACAGCCTCTGTATCTCTCCTGTTCCCTTCATGAAATGAGATACCTGCCAGCAAATTTCCTGTGCTGATAGATTGGTGGCAAAGCTCCTCTAAGCACAGCAGAAATGGAAACCTGGCTGGCTTAGGCTGGTCATTTGGGAAGACGAAAGCTGGACATCAAGCACCTGCCTGATATCACCTGGCTATTTCGAAATCTTTCTGCAGGTCGGTGCTGTCATGGGATTCTGTGTAGAAGACAAGGGGCCATTCTTTCCTCTCAGGCGTACTTTTCCAGAAGTGCCCGTAAAGCAGGATGCCCCTCTCTCAGGGGAGCACTAAAGCCCTTGTGGTGACTTGGGTAAGAGATGTGAAGGCACTGACGAAGGCAAATATATCTCAGATGGAGAATAATGGTTCTTGGACAGGAATGTCTGGTGAACATCTGGTGTCCCTTTACTCTGAAATGAACACCTGTCACATAAGTTTCACCTGCTGACTCAAGCAAACTCCCTGCAGCCCACTAAAGGAGAAACTGCTGAAGTCACGGTCCCACTGCCAGAGCAGCTGACGTAATTTCTTGGGTTTGGCTTCTGAGTCAGGGTTGTTAAACCTCCTTGATTTTAATATGCAGCCAAGATGAAGAACCGCTGTGTCAGCACCAAGAGACATTAATGGATTGGGGAATGTGTTTATTGATGTGAAATATTAAAATAAGTTGAAAAGTTATGGATGGTCTATTGAATTTTATTAGGTGCTCAAACCATTTTGTAATAACTTTATTTACATTTTAAAAATTGTTTGGTTTTATATCAGATTATTGAGCCCCTTTTGTTTTGTTTTTCAAGACAGGGTTTCTCTGTATAGCCCTGACTGGCCTAGAATTCTCTTTGTAGCCCAGGCTGGCCTTGAACTCATAGAGATTCACCTGCCTCTGCTTCCTGAGTGATGGGATTACAGGTGTGTGCCACCATGCCTGGAAATTATTGAGCGCTTATCTATATTAGAAACCCATACAGAGATGGATGGTAGCTACCATGATAATTACAGACAACTATTAACAAGTAGGAAAAATGACAGATCTGCATGTTTAGCGAGCAGTATTTCCTCATGGGCAGCCCTGTAATGGAATACTCCCAGCAACCTATGAGGGTGACCCTAGCTAAGACTCCTAGCAGTGGGGGATATGGAGCCTGAGTTGATCATCTCCTCTAACCAGAAAAGAACCTCAGTGGAGGGACTGGGACACTAACCCACACACAAAACCTTAGATCTACACTTTGTCCTCCCTACGAGGTGTGCTGGGGTGAAGGGGGCCAACCCATGACTGGTCCAGCTTGAGACCCACTCCACATGAGGAAGCCCACCCCTGACACTTGTTGGAGGACCAGGACCCAGAGGCTGGATAGCCTAGGACATAACCAAATATGACTGGCAAAAAAAAAAAAAACCCCAAAAAACAAAACAAAACAAAAACCCAACAATTAAATGATTCCTAATGATATTCTGCTATACTCATTGATTGGTGTCTAACCCAACTGTCACCAGAGAGGCTTTATGGAAACAGAAGCAGAGACCTGCTGCTGAAGAGAGGGAGGAAGGATTGCAAGAGCAACAGAGGTCAAGGACAACCACAAGAAGACCCACAGAATGAACTGATGGGAGCCAACGGGGGCTCACAGGGACTGAACCACTGACCGGGGAGCCTGCATCAGTCTGACCCCTGCACATTTGTTACAGTTGTGACCATTAGGAGTGCGATCGGGGCTGTTTCTGACTCTGTTGCCTGCGGTTGGGACCCTCTTCCTCCTAAGGGGCTGCCTCAGCCAGCTTTAATACAAGGGGAGGTGGCTAGTCTTACTGCAACTTGGTATGCCATGTTTGGTTGAAATCCATGGCCTGTCCTTTTCTGAAGAGAAAAGAGGAGAAGTGGCTGGGGGTGCAGAGGGGAGGTAAGGGGGAGGGATTGGATGGAGAGGAGGGAGGGGAAACTATGGTGGGGATGTAATATTAATACATTTATATGGGTATATGACTTCTTAAACTAAAAACAAAGGCAACCTGGATGGAGCGGACAGAGGGCCCAGCAGTTAAAAGCACCGGCTGCCCTTCTGAGGGACCCGCATTTGATCATCAGTACCCACTGGAGGTTCACAACCATCTGTAACTTCAGTTCCAGAAGTTCCAATCCAACACCTTCCTCTGACTTACGTGGACACCAAGCATTCATGTGATACACATACATACATGCAGGCAAAACACTCACATACGTAAAATAAAAAGAAATAAGTCTAAAAATGCAGAAGATAATCTAGTGTGGGGATTCGGTGCTTTATTATTTTTATATTACTTTTCTTAGTTCGTAGCAAGCTCATCCTATTGAGTTTTCTCATGTTCATCACTGAGGACACCTGATTGGGTAGATAGATGTGGTGGTTTAAATGAGGGTGGCCACTTGGTCCTCGTTTGGTGGAACTGTTTGGGAAGGATGAAAATGCATGGCCTTGTTGGAGGAAGTGTGTTAATGGAGTTGGGATTTAAGGCTTCAAAAGCCCATGCAATTCCTAGTTATCTCTTTCTGCATACTACTGTTAGTTAAAGATATGAGCTCTTCGCCACTGCTCCAGCTCCGTGTCTGCCTGCCTGCCTGTCTGCTGCCATGCTCCCCAATATGATGCCCATAGGCTCTAACCCTCTAGAACTGTAAGCCCCAATAAACTTTCTACAAGTTTCTTTGGTCTTTCTACAAGTTTCTTTGTCTCTTCACAGCAAAAGTAACTAAGACACTGGCAGAGAATCTAGCACAGAAAGAAACAAGTTCACTTACAGTTGCAGAAATATGATTCTAAAAAGACTATTGTCTTTGTCTATTTGTGCTACCATAAAATACCTTAAACTGGTAATCTATTTATTTATCTATTTATTACAATTTATTCGCTTTGTAGCCCCCCTCATCTCCTCCTAGTCCCACCTATCCTCCTTCTTCTCCTCCCATGCCCCTTCCCTAGTCCACTCAGAGGGGAGATCCTCCTCCCCTTCTATATGACCCTAGCCTAGCTGGCTGTATTATCTTCTTCTGTAGCCTGGCAAGGCTTACCCCATAAGGGGAGGTGATCAAAGAGCCGGCCACTGAGGTCATGTCAGAGACAGCCCCTGCCCCCCTTACTAGGGAACCCATTTGGAAACTGAGCAGCCAATGGGCTTCCTCTGAACAGGAGGTTTAGGTCCTCTCCATACATAGCCCTTGGCTGGAGTATCAGTCTGTGCAGGCCGCCCTGGGCTCAGGTTTTTTGGCTCTGTTTGACTCCTTGTGGAGCTCCTTAAACTGGTAATTTATAAAGAATAGAAATTCATTACTCAGTTCTGGGGACTGAGAGGTCTAAAATCAAGGTTTCAGAAAGTTCAGATTTTTCTGAAGACTCAAGCTTTACTTTCAAGGTGGTACCTGGTTGCTGTGTCCTCACGTAATGAAAGGGACTGAAGAGAAAACACTCAACCCTGTCAAGCACTTCTTTAAGGGTACTTACTGATCCTACCCATGAGGGTATAACCCACATGACTGAATCATCACTCAAAGCCATCATCATTTTAGAAAAATATTTTTTGTTAATTCTTTAAGATTTTCATACAACCTAATTTGATAATATTCACCTCTCCTCTTCCCTCTAAACCCACCCCATTTTCTGTCTTTTTTTAAGGAGCTACTGCTTAACAGTAGATGTTCTGTTTCTGTAGCTCTTAAAGTTTCTTCCTTTGAGATGGCCCCGGAGTCTTCGGTGTAGCCTTGTGCTGTAGATGTGTCCATTAGGGCTGGTGACCCTACAGACGGCAGCAGTTGTGGCTTTCTGTGATGGTTTCTGCCTGTTGCAAAAAGGAGCTTATTTGATGAGGAATGAGAGGGTACACTTGTCTGTGGGCACACATATTTAGAATGCAGTTAGAACTTACACTGGTTACTGGGAGGGGCAGTAGGAGGGTCTTTTCTGGGCTCTACGGCCTCACCAGCTATAGGTAGTTGACTGGGTTTACAGTACCAGGTATGAATCCCTCATGATTCTCAAGTCTAATGAGGTAGCTGTTGGTTACGTCCAGGATATAAGGACCACTATTGTGCCTTTAAAAATACCTTGTCATTCTGAAAATTGTTGGATGACTATTGATTGCTGAAGCCATCAGCTTTTAAAACCATCACCTTGAGAAATATGCCAATAAAAGTTTTGGGGGCTATACACATTCAGAACTGACCAGTTATCATGATCAGATTTCTTCTTAATTGCTCTCAAAAATACAATTTTTAGTAGTTCTAAGATAGTACAGAAAAGGTGTACCACATTCTGGTGGCCTCTGTTTTAGGAATGGCAAAGCAATTGTCAAGGCAATATCAAGTTCAATGGCCTCTTTCTATTCTCCTCCTGCTGGTTGAACTTTCTTTACCATAATTATGGAACTCAGCCCAAGGTGTGTTAAACGGCAATAACTAACATTTTCATTGCTGCACTGAGCTAATGCATACAGAGTGCTATCTGTTAGTGCCCGCATGTTTGCTGGCTCTTTTATAGAGACTGCCTGCACTCTGCTGCTTTTCTGAGAGCCTACTGTTGTGAATGTAGCGTGCCTTTCAGCACTGGTAGATTCAATGACTGTATAAATCCAAAGATTCCCGTTTAGCACAGCCAAGGGAAAACAGAGGAAAGGACAGGTATTAGCCCTAATCACCTGAATGATAGTTACGGCACACAGATTTTCTTTCATTCATAATATCTACCTTAATAAAATTTATACTCTAATGTAATAGTCACAAGATAACATAGGATTGTTTTGTCCATAGAGAGGGTTTCACAAAGATGGCTGGAATAACCCTGAATTTGATCTCTAGCCCAAGTTGACCTCAAACTTGGCAATCCTCCTGCCTCAGCCTTCAGAGTGGCCAGTATTACTGGCATCGTGCCACTAGAGCTGTCAGAATTGTTCTTGGCAATGGTTCTTTCCCGCTGCATCCCCAGAGTCGCTGGGATAATCTTACTTTAAGCCTCTGCAAGTACTTGGGAACTTCTTTGCCAGCTGTGTCTCCAGGATTTCCATTTGTGCGGCTTTAGTGCCCTCTAATGGCTCAGCTATTTTCACCAGCACAATAACAGTAAAGGCAGACCATTTTGGAAGTCCTTTAAAAAAACCAAAACTCTATGACATGGACTTTGTTGCCTGCTTTTTGATCACTTCTCCTTATCGGGGCTGCTTTGTCTGGCCTCAGTGAATGAGGATGAGCTCAGTCCTGATTCGGCTTTATGATCTGCTATGGTAGGTTAGTGGGGGTGGGGGCTCCCCCTTTCTGAAGGGAAGGGGAGGGAGAGGAAGGGAAGAGGGTGGGAGGTTGGGACCAGGAGGAGAGGAGGGAGGGGCTACAATTGGGATGTAAAGTGAATATAAAAATTAAATATTAAAAAATGGGAGAAAAAAACCTTCTATTTTGAGTTGGTGTGACCCAGAAAGATCATCATAACTGTTCCCTCCTGGTGCACAGAGATTATAACCTCTCCTTATTATAAACCACAGATGTTCATCTGGTCACTCCAATGCCATGACATCATTCTGGCCCTGGAGTAATGATAGCACTTCTGTCTCCCACCTGCAAGATTCTGTATGGACAAATGTCAATGGTTAATTTGAACTGATGCAAAAATACTGCCCAAACATCATCTAGACAAACAAGACCATGATGCTGTTAGGACAAGCAATGAAACCATCCAGAGAAGGGAGAAATCGATGTCTTCAGATCCCATCTCTTCACAAAGGAGAATGTATGGTTGGACTAAAAATACCCCTGTATCTGATCATCATAGGGTGGTGGGAACCTGCTCCGTGTGCAGGGCTTGAAGGGTTCTGCATCTTCACTAGCCTGACACAAGTTTGTTTGTGTTTGATGTACCCCTAGGAGGCTCCGGGCTTTGGCAAGAAACAATAAGACTGTAGAGTGTACAGAGCACAGCATGGCATACCCAGACATGAACTTAATTGTTGGTCTCACAAGACTAACACTGTGTAATTTCACTCCCAAACTCCTACGCTGCATCCAGTCAGCGTAGGACCCTCTGAGCCACTGTCAGGCCCTAATGTTAGCCAGGGGCCTATTTGACAAACTTGCAATTTATGCTTTCCATAGAGTTCTCTTCATAAACATGCCTAAACTTTACTTGCATTCTGTGCCCATGTCTGATGACTGAAAATGGGTATATTTGGCTCTCCAGAGTTACGTGAGAGTCTCTCTAAGATGGTGAGGATTCCCACTGTCTCCTAGAGGAAGACCTTTCCTGATGTAGCCTTGCCTTCAGATCTTCCGGTTTCACAGTCGGACCCTCTGCTGGGTCCCGTTTCCCTGTCCTTTTTCTTCTCCTTTGTCTTAGTGCCTTAGCACATTAGATAAGGTTTTATTACGTACGTGTTGCTCAACTATATATAATATTTAACGGTGACCTGATGTCTGCTCCAGCTATAGTCCTAGCCCTGGTATCCTTACCACTGCAAATGAGGAGATTGGAGTGTGGGCTGTTGCACTAGCAGCCAAGAGAGTACAACCTAAGAAAAGAGCACTTTAAGGGAAGACAGAAAGACCTGGGCTCACATCTCTGCTGTCACTAAATGACCTTGGGCAAATCGCTTGCGCTATTAGTGTCTTAGTTAAGACGGGGCCAGGAACAGAATCTAAGTTGGCTGTAACCGTGGAGTGTGACTAGAATACTAGAGCATAGGATGCACTTTAAAAAGACAGCAACATGACCCATCATCATCACCAACACCTCATCACCATCCTCGCCCCCAAATCTTCTGTTGTACCAGAATGTGCTCAGCTTGTTGCCAGAAGCCTTGAGGTCTGCTTTGCACCTACATGTCTGGATAGGAAGAAAAAAGTCTTCTTTTTAAAAGGAGTTACTCAGATCTATTTCATTGTCCTCTTCATGCTTTTAAAATCTTCAGCATAGTTTACATGGATTCCCGAGCCCTGGAACCTGAGCCTTCCATTCTGGTGCTCCCAGAGGCCAATTGTAGGATCTTTGTCCCTTAGAACATTAGAATTTTTTGGGTTGGGGGACTAGAAATGTATGTACTTTACAAAATGGCTCAAAGAAATGATGCAAGGCACACAGTGCTCCTCATGCAGTGCTCCTCAGGGAGCACTGGGGCTGTTCCCGTCCCACTTGCTGGTGTAGCTCTGCGCCCTTGGCTCTGAGGCTTTCCGTAATTTGCTCATGAAAGAAAGGGGATAAGCCATGTTTTTTTTTTTTCTCCAAGGGCTTTAATGCCAGGGTCCTATGACCCTGCCATGTATGATGTCAGTCCCCACAAGACAGAGCTGGAAGAGGAATAATTCAAAGCTGGCTCCAAAGCTCTGGCTTCTCAGACACTAACTTCTTTTTCCTGGCTGACTTTCTCCTGTTGCAGCCTGGAGCTTACTCTTCCTGATTTCCTGTGGTGAGTTCCGTGCCTCCTTTTCTCTCTGGGAACAAGAATATTTCTTTTTATTACCCACTGTCACTGAGTAACATATTCTCCATAAAGTTATTCTGTACTTGGTGTCCTAACCGTGAGGGCCATGACCTGACCTGCTCCCCAAGTCCACTTCCCACCCAGGCTCCCCGGTCGGTCAGTCTCCTCCATTTTCTTCCGTTCAGTTTCTCAGTTAGAAATGGAGCATGAAGGGCTAGAGAGGCGGCTTTCACCTCCTGCGGGTCCCAGCACCCGCACTGTGACTCATAACCACCTGTAACTCCAGTTCCCAAAGATCTGATGCATCTTCTGGCCTCCTTCTGGCATCAGGCACTCGCGTGGAGTGTGCACGCGTACATGGATACAGTCATACAATACAATAAATATAAATGAATCTTTCAAAAATTTTGAGCATTATTCTTGAGCGTTCCTTTCCCCTTATCACCCACATCCAAGCACTCAACAAATCTTGTCATTCTGCCTCCAAGTTGACACGTGAGTTGACTTTCTCCATTTCCGCCAGTGCTGTGCTGGCTCAAGCTGCCACCATGGTCAATAGAGAGTTACTGTAGTAAATCTATCTCCCATTTTTCCCATACGGTTTGTTTTCTGCTTGGTAACCAGACCAAGCTTCTCAAGAATGTCAGTCAGTCTGTGTTTCCTTTGCCTGATCTTGTCCAAACCACTTTCCTTTGATTTTCTGAGGCTCCATGCCTTTCCACCCTCCCTGGAGAGCCCTAGCTGCTCTGAAAACATCATGCTAATCAGACACCCCAAACTCATGTCTGCTTGGAGACTCTGGCTCAGGCTTGCTCCTTTCCCTGCGATGAATGTCACCTGATCAGGGTCATCAGTCCACACAGCACAACACTGAGTGTCATCTTATAGCCCTACCCTACCACACTATTCTATTTTGATAATTGCTTTCTGAGATCTTTCTAGTTTGATTTCCAGCCTACTCTACTGAAATCAGAATCCTGGCTTATCTTCTTTGCTGGTGCCATTGCAGAGCCTAGAACTATACATGGCATAAAATAAACCATTCAGTAAGTAATTGCATGGACACAATCAAATCAGCCCCCATTGGCATTGCCACACTGTGTCACTTCACGCCGCTAGAGGGCAATGGATCACCTAACTAGAATGAAGAAATCCATGTCCTTCCATACCTCCCAACTTGAACTTAATTGATTTTAATCATTAATGAAACCGATATATTTAAGAAAAACAATTTCTATCAAAAGAAAAGAAAGACCCTAGGTTTTCAAACTAGCCACCAGACTCAGGAGACAGTTTGTTCCAGAATAATAAATGGGTGACATTTTAAGCAGGTTTCCTGTTTAATGGTGTCATGTTCAAATTTATTTGTTTGTCTTTCAAATGACATTATATGGAGTGATATATTTACTTCAGTGATGTGAAGTTGTCTAGGGATTCAGATGAAATCCTGTGCACCTGATTGATAAAGGCTGTGGCTGAATGAATTCTGGAGCGGAGATGGGAAGCTGCTGCCCTGCCTCGGGCTGGAAGTGCTCTGTGCCAGAAAGCAATGCCTACAGTTGCTACTTCCTGAGCACCCTGCCAGGATGGCTTCAAATGAGGCTCGCTTTGTATGAGGGAAAGTTCTGCATGGGTGGATTTTGTGTTTATGACAAATGTTCTGTGACACACTGAGGGCACAGATCATTTCTATCTTTTCTGTCCCCTGTTCTTACCATACTGGCTCTTTAGTGTTTCGTTTTTTCATTTTGTGGTATTTCTTCAGGAATCACATTCAAGGTCAAGAGGCAAGAGGAAAGGGGAAGCCACTTCTGTCTCCTCCATCAGTAGAGGAGAAAATTTCCTGCTAAAGACCATTTGGCCACTGCGAGCTTTAAGGAAAGCTGGGAAAGAAGACCATCATGATGGGTAGAACAGCTACGAGCCATTGCTCAGTGCAGGCTGTGTGTTACCATAGACAGAACTGGCTTCTGTTAGCATCAAAGGAAGTGTGATCTTAAACAGTGAAAAGCATCTACTTCAGTCCTCTGCTGTCACTCCGGTGCCCTTGAATATATAGTTTTCAGCTGGCTTAAAATGGAAATCACACAAGCTCCACAGTTGCTGCTGTTGTCTTGGATGCCCGTTTCTAGATCCCTTCCCCTTCTGAGCCAACTTCTTTCACACATTCAGAGACAGAGAGAAAGACTTCCAGTAGATTCCTACTTTACCCTTGAGTTTTGAGTGAAATGATCTTCCCTGGGCCTTTCTTGGCCTAGCGCAAAGCTGTAGGCATGTTGGCTCATCCCTCTTCTCACAGATGAGTCCACTCTGGCACACAGCACACTTACGTGTAGCTGTTTGGGTTTTGTCTTAGTTCACCACAAGGGTGAGCCTGGAGCCTGACACATAGCGTGCATTTAACAGCTGTGAACTAAACAGGTGAGAACTGCAGAACTGCGCTGATGCTGTCGGTGGTGCTGGAGAAAGCACACAGAGAAACTTGCATTGTTATCACAAAGGAGTACAGCTTCCAGAGAAGAAAGCGCTTGCTTTGGGACTACTTTTTATGGAGTGTGGACAGTAAATCTTTTTTAGATGGATAACCTGAAAATATGTTCTCCTATTCTCTGGGGTAAGCTTTTTTTTTAATGACCTACAATGACCTATTTTCTCTTCTGCTGCCTGTACTTCCAGCCTCCTGTGTAAAGGACCGCTGCTTCATCCAAGGCCATAGACAATAGTTACCCTTGTGTTTTCTCTTAAGACTATGCAGTTACAGCCTTTATGTTTATGCCTTCAGTCCATTCTTGGGTTAATTTCTGTGTTGGTATGAGGTAGAGGTGCAACTCCATTCTTTGGCATATTATGTTGAAAACGTGTTATGTTGAAAACATTCTTTCTGCATATGCTTGTCCTCGAATTCCTGTGAGAAGTCAACTGGAGGTCATAAAATAGTAAGAATATGAAGATTTGCTCTTGGGCTCTAATTCTCAGTCCGAGTTTGTAAGTCTTGTCTAGTTAGGGAAACAGACCCAAGAGAAAAATCACACGCATGAAGATAAAAAGGGAAGAGAGGGAAAGCGGGGGTAGGCAGGGAGAGAGAGAAAGAGAGTGTGTGTATGTAAACATACTAAGTGATTGGTTTACACGATTATAGCAAGATCAACACTGTCAGGAAGGCTAGACCACACCCCTAACAGAGGTGTGGAACTTCAGTTTACAGGAAGAAATTTTTCCTCAAGGGAGCTTTGATCTCCCTTCAGATGATTTATTCAAGCCCTAGATGGCCTACAGTGCTCTTTTGGCTTTAACTAAATTAGTGATACGCTTTAATGACATCTACAACGTAAATCCATTATAACGCTTAGGTTAGTGTTGGACTGAATTACAGAAGACTATCGTCTCACCAGTCTGACTCATAAAACAGACCGTCACAATCTACAAGCCTTTGCTCACACCAGCACCACAGTCTTCAGCACTTCAGTTCTGTGGTAAATTTGCAATTGGGAAGTATACACTCTCTAACTGTGTTCTTGTTTTTTATTTTTATTTGTGAGTATGTGGGGGTACCTATTGAGACCATGGGAGAATACTGGATACCCTGGATCTGGAATTACAGCTCAATGGGGGCTGCCCGGTGTGGATGCTAGGAACTTAATTTAGGACCTCTCCAAGAGCAGCTGAGTTCTTAATCCCTGAGCCCTCTCTCCAGCCCCTGGCCTTTTTAAAGATTATTTTGGTTATTCTGGGCTCTTTGTATTCCCATATGAACCTTAGAATCAACCCGTCACTTTCTGCATCCGCATTCGTTGTTGTAGTGAGGAAAACTGGCAAATGCATGTGACTTTCCAGAGTGGACAAGCTGTTCCACCAGTCTTGGCAGGGCCTATGACAAGGCTCACAGCTGAGGTGTCACTGAGGCAGAAGAGCAAAGAAGCATGACACACTTACCTGGTGTAAGTTTTATGTGACATGGTAACTTCATAAATGAAAACACACACAAACACACACACACACACACAAACAACAACAAAAGAAACGCTGTTTTAAAGGCAGCCATGCCTCCGCGTGGCTAGAGGGCCAAAAGACACGATGTAATGCTTTAAACTAGGGAGAATGCGACCCCGTCTGCTTCCCAGGATGCTGTGTCTCTGTCTCTACGCATGGACTCAAGGCCCAGAGCAAGCCCCTCGGGAACCAGGGCCAGGACTCCTGTGTGACCTGTTTTAGGCAACAAAGGCAGGAGGAAGTGAGAATGGCACTAACGTGTCTGTTGTTTCCTCTTGTGCCTAAGACCCACATTGGAGGGAGCATGTCCTGAATCTTGTCATCCCTCAGGACCACTCGCCACATTTCCTACCTGCCAGCGTGAGAGGCTGACATCAGATAGCTTCATGAGAATAAACGAATTAATGTGACACCCAATAAGCAGTTTCAAGCATCAAATCCCTTAACTTAATAGTACCTTTCTCCCTGACCGTGAAAAAGTGGCACATTATGCTGCGTGACTTAGCGCGGCTCTTAAGATAATATGGATAATAGCTCAGCCTTCTTTGATGAGGAATGCCCAGACAATCAACTTATTCACCAGACGCCTGTTTGAGACTTTAAGCAGTCACCTGCCCTGAGAAGCGCCTGTGTCTGGAGACATAAATGAACCTGTGTAGCGCCTTTTAAAATCTATTTTATTTATGCTTCTTATATCTCTTTCTCTCTTCTCTACCCCAAGCCCTACCAACACCCTAATACCAGGTAGGAGAGAAGGAACATGGGTGGAGAGGGGAAGTGTAGTTATCTGAGGCTACTTCCTGCTGGTTAGGGTGGTGGTTCCTCGGGGCAAGTCCAGTCTCATTACAGGAATTACAACAGCAGCAACCAGGAACAGCAGAGCGAGCAGCAGCAGCCTTCTTTCTCAGAGCTCCCACCACGTGCTCTGGGCTCTGGCATTAATTCCCTCTCCAGAGTCCTCAGATTTTAACTCTCTGCAACTGGCAAGGAACCTCTCTCAGGGCCCGCATGAGGCAAATAGTTTGCTCCTGTGGACAACCTGAATCAGTCCCGTATCCCACACCTGGGTCAAGACAAAACCATCTTTACATCCACAACAAACACGCTCCCTTTCTCTGGAAGGTTTGAGTAACTGTAAGACCAAACACCGTTGATATGAAGAATATTCTTGAAGAGATGAGGAACCAACTTGCCTTATAATTTGGCTGATGACACACTAATTTTTTTCAGACATAGTCTCTCAGTGAACCTGAAGCTTCCCATTTGGTGAGACTGGCTGGTTGATGAGCTTCAGTCACTCATCTGCAATACCACCACCATCACCACCATCATCACCATCACCACCACCACCATCACCACCACCACCACCACCATCACCACCACCATCACCATCACCATCACCACCACCACCACCATCACCATCACCACCACCACCACCACCCTGTGCAGCGTGGCAGATGCACACTATGATGCACTGCTTCGTACGTGGGTCCTGGGCATGTGAGTTTGGGTCCTGGGCATGTGAGTCTGGGTCCTGGGCATGTGAGTCTGGGTCCTTACCCTTGCTTAGCAAGCGCTTTACCAATGGATGATGGCACTCTAAAAACTTCCAGTGTCAGATATGCATCACCTCCATGGCCATGTGATTGTCATCCCTGCTCCTTTCAGGCCCTTCTTTCCTGCTTGGCCATTTTGCTTTCTGAGAAGGTTGCTCCGCAGTCCATCTCCCTGAAAAGATTTGAGACAGGATGGGTGCTGTTAAAAATCAGTAAGTAGCTACCAGCCTGGAAAGATACCTATCGAGCAGGTAGCTCTGTGGTGTAGGACAGCAAGCTCAAAGCCTTGGGTTCAGAACTTAGGGGATGGCTGGGGCTTGCTTTCACAGAGCCTCCCTTTAGTGTCAACTGCCCTGGGCATTCTAGCCATGAATAGAGCCAAATGTTCACTCACAGATTGAAGAAACAGGATTGTATTTTTATGAAGGAACTTTCTTTGATTTTCTCGTTCAGGAAAACAGGTGTCAGTGAAGACAAAGACGTTGGGATTCAAGAATGAGAAGCTACGTGTCCCTACTGCTGGAAAAACGTACACCTCTGCCCGGAAGAGGAAGCAGTCCTTGATCTGCCTCTGTGTTGTGTGTGTGTGTGTGTGTGTGTGTGTGTGTGTGTTATGTGTGTTTATGGGCGTCTGTGTCCAGGTTTGTGTGTGCCTCTGTGTGTATATAGTGTATGTGTTTATATGATCTTGTGTCCAAGTGTGTGCCTGCACTTGTGGAGGTCAGAGATTGACTCTGGGCATAAATATTGGGCATTAAATCTTAAGAATAATCTACACCTTTGTTGACCACCTTTACTCTTCGGAAGCAAACCATCATTTTGCCTCACTGTGTAGTGAAAACTGGCCTAATTGTCCTGTCCTGGCCTCTCACTGAACCTGGAGCTCAGCATTTGAGCTAGGCTGTCTGGCAAGTGCGCCATGAGGTCTCCGGGCGCCTCCATCTCCCCAGCACTGGGATTACAAGCGGGCATCACCACAACAGGTTTTTACATAGGTGATGGCAGGGACCCACACTCAGGACTTTGCTCTTAGAACTAACACCTCAGCCTGACCCTTGACTGTTGATTGAAGACTTTGTGAGTTATTGATGAGCAGCAGCCCTCTCCCCACTGTGACTAGGTAAGAGTCAGTCACGAAGGTGCATTCAAAATAAAACTGCAGTGACATTCACCAAAACTACCTGGTGCACAGGCTGTTTAAACAGCCACGACTGCACAGTGAGGCCAAGTGGACAGTGTGCTTCCCAGAGTTGTTGATTATTCTCGAGATTTGCTGCCCGCATGCAGAACCTGACCTGCTCCCCACCCCCAGACCAGTTTAAAATCAGCTTGAATGTTGTGTAATCAAACTAACAGGATTGATCCAGGTCAGGTATTAAGGGCTAAAATGGATTAAACAAAAGACAGTCCCTTGTAACAAGAAAGAAATACTTCAAAGGTGGGATTTGTTCTTGTTATGACAAAGGAAGTGGATTTACAGACTGCCTCAGGGCACACCCCTTGGTGACTTTCAGTTTGCTTTCCTTAGTGTGGAGAGATCTTTTTTCTCTGTCCTTCTGATTCTTCCCTCCCCCAACCCAGGCTCTGGGCCCAGAGTTTCCCTCTGGTAAGCGCTGCAGGTTAAGAGGATCTGATTGACAATGTCTGTTCTTGTTTTTTAAAGACCAGGCACCAGGCATCACCCCCATCTAATGAACAAATGACACTCCTGGGCTCCTAGCAAGGAGGACACGCAGCAGGTGGAACAGGCCACACCATGCAGACTCAGGGAGTCAGACACTGTCACCAGGGCACACGGAACACTCTCTTCTGGTGCCTGTATTCTGCATGGAAATCCTGAAGAAAGAATGCAAACAGGAGCCAGGAGATTCTAATAGACTAAAATAAAAAAAAATCTCTCCATTAACATTCCCCACTACAAAGGCTTACAGGGTCAGAATTGGGCACTAGGATTTATTTTCAATACTCTGATGTGATGTTATGGCCTTTTATTGTACTGGTGTAACCCAACAAAATGGGTTAGCCTTGAGTGAGTGCAAAGCCCAGGCAGCATGGCTATGACATAAAGGGTGAAGAAAGATAGATTACCTGTGGCAGGTAAGGAGACCTCTCAAATATCACCCCCTCCACAGACACACAGATACACAAAGGGAGATTGTGGCTTTTCTTTGGGAAACCTACACATACTCACACTGGAGCACTTAGAGGGTGGGCACTTTAGTATGCATTCTCAGTTTAAGGTAATAATTTAAGAAGGAGACCGGAGCTACAATGCAGTGTAGAGGGCTTGCTTTGCTTATTTGAAGCCCTTGGCTCCATCCCACTACTGGCAGTGGACAGGGGAAGAAGTTCCACTGTCCTGACGGTTCTAGGACCTTGGCAGTGGCCCAGATGGTCAAGCCACCAGTGGTGAGATTCCTTTGGCCACATCACACACAGCCACTCCACCTGCCCTGGCACCTTGCCCAAGCAGCCACACACATGCACACATGGCTGCCCTTGGCCCCACCTGTTTTACTGCCTGCTACAGTACTTTGCCCAAGCAAAATGTTGCTGATGGTGAGACGCCTTGGCCATGCTACACCATGCCCATGCCACGCCATTCAGTGCTTTCTGTCCTTAGATTTTGGCAGCTACTCACGTGACAACCAGTGGTAAGATCTGCCCACCCTGATCTTCCATGTTACCTCCCCATCAGAGTAACAGCTGACTCCTTAATGTCCTTAAAAGCCAAAACAGCTTGAAAAGCAATGTACTTCAAGACCTAAAAGACATCAGCACTGACTAGTGTACTTGGGAAATCTGTCTTCCGTCATTGAAAGAGAAAGAAAAACTTTCCATGATAAAAACAACTTAAAAGAATTCATGTACCAAACCAGCCCCATAGAGAACACTTCATGGAGTCTTTTGTATTGAAAAGAAAGACAAGTATATCCAAAAGGCTATAGGAAGAAAAAGAAATAGTACAATGCCTGGATGCAAAATAGGACTAAGAAAACTAACAGTATAAATGCAACAAAATGACAGCAATAAACACATACTTTTAAATAATAATTAGATATTAATGGCCTTGGTTTCAAAATCAAAAACCATGGGTTAACTGATTGGATTAGGAAACAAGAAACACATCTCACCTGAAGGATACACACTGAGTGAAAAGATGGAGAAAAGTATTCCAAGTAAATGAGATGAGGAGAGAAGCAGGCATCGCTATCCTAACATTTGACAAATTAGACTTCAAAGCAAAACTAATCAGAAGGGATAAGCATCATTTATTTCATTCTGATCAAGGGCACAACCCACCAAGAGGCAGTATAACCCTAAACATATACACACCAAACTCAGGTACACCCAATTTTTTGAAACAAATATTCCTAGGCAATAAGCCACAGACAAACCCCAACATAGCAATAGAGGTGACTTCAGCATTCCACATTCACTGATTGACAGGCCACCCAGACAGAAAATATACAGAAACATCAGAGTTAAGCGATATTGCAGATCAAGTGACCCTGACAGATATCTACAGAATACTCCACCCAAGCATTATAGAACACACATTCTTCTTAGCAGCCCATGGACACTGCACTAAATATACCACATGCAGGAATATAAACCAATAGCAAAAGAATCTTCAGGAAATATATAAACTCATAAAGATTAAACAACAAATACCAAGAATGTATGAATGCACTGAGAGAACCTCCTTACTTTGTAAGTCAAGTTTAAAAAAAAAGTAATAAAAAAGATTATTCACTATGATCAAGTTGGGTTTATCCCACAGACTCAAGAATAGTTCAACATACAAATGCCAATAAATATAATAAATTATACAAATATGCCTAAAGACAAAATCTCAGAGTCAGCTCAACAGCTGCAAAAAAGGCCTTTGACCAAACCTCAAATATCTGGAGAGTACAACTGGAGGTAACATACTCGAACGTAATAACAGTTGTTCTATATGACAAAGCCAGAGCCAGCATCATCAAAAATGAGAACACCTTGGAGAGAGCCCATTACAATCAGGAATGAGGCAGGGACATCCACTGGCTCCATGCCCCTATTCAACATAACGCTCAAAGTTCTGGCTAGAGTAATAAACCAAGAAAAGGGAATTAAAGAGAAACAGGAAAAGAAGAAAACAGAGTATTGATGTTTGTAGAGGATATTATACGCAAGAGATACTATAGATTCTAACTGGAAAACTAGAACTAATGGCCACTTCCAGCTTTGTATCAGAGCTCAAAACTGACATACGGAAAAAGTAGCCTCTCTATATTTCAAGAACAAATCACTGAGCAAGAAGTCAGAGGAACAGCCTCATTTACAATAGCCACAGAGATGATGATGATGATGGTGACGATAATGAAGATAATAACAATAAGATGTATCTTAGAATAAACCTAACTAAGGAGGTTAAGATCCTCTACAATGAAAACTTTAACTCTGAAGAAAGAAGTCAAAGAAAATATTGGAAGATAGAAAAATCTTTCAGGCTTGTGGACTGTTAACATTAATACTGTGAAAATTACTATTATACTTTAAATCTTTAACTATCAAGTTAAAGACTTAATGTAATCCCAATCAAAATCCCCTTGATGTCTTCATGGAAATTAAAAAAAAAAAAACCTTAACATTCATATAGAAACACTAAAGATCTTACATAGCCAAAGCAAAAAGAAAAATGCTGGAGGCGTTGCCATTTCTGATCTGAGGTCACACTGTCTATACTTGTACAAAGATATGTAGACTGGAAGACACAGAATTAAGTCCACACGATTAGAGCTACCTTATTGTCAACAAAGATGCTACAAATATACACTAGCGCTAAAACAGCATCTTCAGCAAATGGTGTTGGGGAAAGTGAATGGCCCAATGCAGAAGAATGAAACTGTGCCTCACTCTGCACAAAAGTCAGCTCCAAGTGAATCAAAGACTTGAATGTGAATCCTGAAACTCTGAATCTGAGAAAAGAAGAGATAGGGACTAAGCAGGCTAAATAGGACTCCCTTTTCTCAGGAGTGAAGGCCAAATCAAAGACAAGCGGAACCTCATGAAACTGAAAAGCTTCTGTACAGCAAAAGAAACAATCCATCCGATGAAGAAGAAGCCCACAGAATAAGAAAAATATCTTTACCAGCTAGATATCCAGTAGAAAATAATATGTAAAATATATAAAACATTCAAAAAACATGAAACAAGCAACTCAATAAAAAAATTGGGTTATAGAACTAAACAGAGTTCTTGAAAGAAAAACTAGCAAAGGCTGACACATACTTGAAAAGCTGTCTGACACGTAAATTGAAACCAGCTTGAGATTCTCTCTCGCCCTGGTTAGGACGGGTACCATCAAGAAATCAAAGAACAATCAATGCTGGTGGGAATGTGGGGAGAGAGCAGCCCTGACTCATTGCTGGTGGAGTGTGGACCATGAAGCCAGTGGAGATCAGTGTGGAGGGTCCTCAGCCAGGCGCAAACCGAGCTTCCGTGCAGCCCAGCTGTGCTAGCGTGGAACACATAGCCAAAGAACTCTATTTCCTCCTGTGGAGACATTGACTCATCTGTGTTCATTGCTGCCCTAGTGACCACAGCTGAGAAACGGAATCAGCCTAGATGTCCATCAGCTGATAAACAGATAATGGAAATGCGGTACGCATACACAACGGAATTCTATTCAGCAGTAAAGAAATATAATTTTCACGTAAGCAGGTGAAATTATGCTGAGCGAGGAAACACATAGCCAGAAAGACGAATGGCAAATATTCTCTCTTCTTTCTAGTTCTCAGTCTTTAGATGTGAGTATATAAACTGGAGTGACCCCAGAAAGCAGGAATGTAGAAAAGGACTAGGAGAGGGGTGAAGAGACAGAGAGAGGAGGAGAACCGCTCATGGGTGCTAAGAGAAAGCAGAACGGGCTGGAGATATGGCTCAGCCATTAAAGGCTAGGCTCACACCATAAATATAAGAAAGCAGAAAAACAGACAGGGCTGTTGGTACCTAGGAAAGAGGGAGCTAGAGCAGTACGGGGAAAGGGCAAGGGTGAACGAAGACTACCGAGGATGTCTGAAAAGCCATGAGGGGCCAAGGTAGCTTACGTTTGCCTGGAGTTACACGATATATATATTTTTTTAAGTGTGTCTGCACACATATACACATAGTTTAATGAAGTTACAGCATGCGGAGTGACCATGCTCCCACCAAGAGCTACCTATCTAACAAAACCCCAGTCCCAGACTGAGAGAATTCCTTTCAGGCTGTTGGTCAGGGGTGTTTGTGTACATATAACACATCTTCTAGGAATTCGAAGTCATCTGTGGCTTTTGGTTTATATATATTCTTATACTTGAATATATGCATATAGGCAACCCATGTGTTTATCAACTACTACATCTGAATTACTCTTAAAATGTTTAATTTCTCTGGAATAGCTGTAAAAGCAGCGCTGGCATACAAAAGCAGTATAATAGCCTCTCTATATATAGTTGTACAAATGCTTCAAAACTATCTCCCACTGTTCTCTAAATGTTGACTTCAATTATGCTTATAATATTATTACTTAAACATGTATGAGCATAAAACTAGTTATGAACTCCTTATGTCGTAGTTCTTATTCAATTATAAAACCCGAGTGAACGCACTAATTACAAACAAATTGCAAAACCAATAAAATTCAAATTAACAACATTAAATTAATGTGGCACAAAATGTTGTATTGAAATTGAATTACCATTTACAACATAACTATGGTGCTGGAGGCCCCTCCCCCATTCTTTTGAGTTGGGCCCACTAATTTTTCTAGACAGCCTTTTTCTAACTAAACACCATCAATTATTTGACACTGGTTATTATTTTCTTTGAATAGTGATCATAATAATTTTTCACGGGTAAGATACACCATTTCATTTTGCCAGTGGAGTTGTAAAGACCTGTGTGCCGAGTCTGCCTGTCACTCTACTCATTAACTTGAAACAGAAAAACTGCTGTGAGCAACCACCTGACTACTCAGTCCAGGAAACATGATAAGGGTTAGGTTTTGACACTTGACATCTCTGTCATTAGAATAATTTTGAAAATTATGTCCATCACAGATAAGTCACATGTCAAGACTCTTATGTGTTGTCATTAGAGGATGCAGAATACAATAAATTACTTTTAAAAGATTATCACCTACATGAAAACAGAAAGTCGACAGCTTTTCATAGGCAGGATCATGTGCTTGGAGTTTGATTTCAGGATTATAAATGCTTCAGATGCTAAGTAGTAACTATCCCCAAGTTCATTCTCTTGCTACAAGGTTGAATACCTGTATTAATGAAAAAAGGCAAGCTGGGCATGTTGGGGTGGGCCTGCAATCTTAGCTACTTAGGAGACTGAGGCAGTAGGACTGCAAGTTCAAGGCCAGTCTAGGGATCTTAGCAAGACCCTATCTCCAAAGCAATAAGAAACTAGGTTAATATATATATAATATAGCAATATAATATATATAATACAATTCAATATAATATATTATATAATATTATATATACATATATATTAATATAATGTGGTTGTTTTACTAAGAAGTGCCCCCACCCCACAGGCATTTGAACAGTTGGTCCCAAGTTGGAGGTGCTGTTTGCAGAGCTGGTACAATCCCTCTAGAGAAAGAGTGTCAGTGTATGCAGCCTTTGAGAGTTCATAGCATCACCCCACTTCTGGTTTGCCCTTTCTGCTTCATGCTCGTGGCTGAAGATGTAACTTCTCTGGTTCTTATTCTGGCTCCCTGCTGCCATGCCCCACCCCTACCCTCACCCTCACCCCCATGAAGGACTCTCCCTTGGAACTGTTAACCCACATCAACTCTTCTGTGTATAAGATGCTTCTGGTTTCAGTATTTTATCAGAACACTAGAAAAGTGACCAATACAATGAGGCCAGATTTTGGGTCCCGATCACCTAACTGGTTTTCATGATCTCTATCCACCCTGCTATGGATGAGAACCAACCGATAAGCCAGATAACTGACCAGCCTCTCTCTAAGGAGCTTACTACTTAAGGAGATGGCACATGCATAAAAGTTTATATTTGAGGGTGTTCAAAGCTTGCTTGTGAAAATGTCAGCACTTCCCAGTCAGAACACCATGCTAAAGGTTGGAGACTTCGCAGCATTATTTGCCATTTACATCTGAATTCGTCAAAAAAACCACCTCAAATCCTTCCGCACAGGAACACCATTCCATGAGATGCCACCCTCGATTTGAAGCAGTAAGGCCGAGAGCATCTGGGGTTTGACAGCTTACACCTGTGTCAGGAAGGGGGTGACGATTCTAATCATGACAGTCAAGAACAGCTGAACATTATATTCCTATATTCCAGCTGAACATTAATGTATTTCAGGAGAAGCATGTTGACGTAAGGAATAAAAAGCATGGAAGGAATGCATATTTCTGCTAAGTTTCTCAAGGTCTTAAGAATTAGAAAAAAAATCTACAAACAACAACAAAAAAGCAGTATCAGTCTGCTGGCTTTGTGAGTAAAGATCCTGTGACTGCAGAAGAATTCGAGAATGATGTTCAGTTCAAATCCCAGTGGGCTGTGTGAGACCACTTATTTGTAAGGTCATTAAATCTAAGACGATGAAGAGAGCAGAATGATGTGTCAAGATTGCTGGCAAAGAATCCCATCTCTTCTTGCCTGAAACCTGTCAATCAGCAATGTCAGTCCTCAAAGTGGCTGGAGGTAATCCAAGTTTTCTCAGTTCTGGGAAGATGCAGAATTAAATTCAGAAGTGCCACAGGATACGGTTTCAATATATTCCAGTGAAGAACAATCTCTGTGTATTTGAGGTCATCGTACTTTAAAAGAAACCATCCTGTTAGAGTAATTCATCACTTTCATAATTCCGACTACTAAGGTAAATGAATAGGGGACTGGTGAGATGACTTGGTGGGTAAAATTCACCAAGAATGCCTGACAACTTGGGTTTTGTTCCCAAGACTTATGGTGGAAGCAAAGAACAGACTTCCAAAGTTGTCCTCTGACTTTGATAGGAATGGCATGGCACACACACACACACACACACACACACACACACACACACACACACAC
>NW_026590062.1:25286540-25312847 GCF_907164565.1 Psammomys obesus | reverse complement strand
CACACACACACACACACACACACACACACACACACACACACACACACGTGTGAGAGAGTGCCAAGGAATTATGGTTTTGATTAATAAAGATAAAAATACTAACTCTAAACAGAACGATCTTCTTAATTAGCAATTTTAAATAAGCAACTAAAGAACTCAGAGACAATGGAGATATCCCATACCACTTCTAGAAAAATGGTTATCAGACTGTTTGACAATAATAGCCCTATTTTTACTTCTGCCTTTGTCCTCCTACCACAGATAGGTTAGTCTATAAATTAATACCCTATCCCTTGGCAATCTGGGGTGGTTTGAGTGAGAATGGCCCTCATAGGCTCATATAATTGAATGCTTAGTCATCAAGGAGTGGAACTGTTTAGGAAGGATTAGGAAGTATGGCTTTATTAGAGGAAGTGTGTCACTGAGGTTTCAAAAGACTGTCACCATTCCCAGTGTGCTCTCTCTGTCTCCATCTTGCAGATCTGATGTGAGCTTCAGCTGCTTCTCCAGCACCATGCCTGCCTGCCTGCCACCATGCTCAGCCTGCTAATCCTAAGAATTACTTAATTCTTAGGATTAGTATTTAAATGTCTGATGGATATTTTTTTTTCTGTCCTGGATGATAGTTAAGAAAAACTACTAGATCTCTCACATGCTAAGTACTATGATTTGAATCCCAGTAAGAAAATGAGAAAAAAATTCTGTGGATCATTTTGACTCTAAACCTAGTCTTTGAAAAAATGACCCTGAAGTTAATGTCACATCACTCAGTAAATAGATCTTCATTGCTTAGCAAAAAAAGTTCTACACCAAAGGCATGGTAATTCTATTAGAAGGTTAAGCCATGACATTGTACAGTTTGGAGGCTCTAAATTTATATTTAATTATACAGGTAATGTAGTTATACAATCACTGCTCATCTGATATCAGGAGGGAAAGTCCTTGGTGAACCTGTGAGACTGTTTTTTGCAAGGTTTTTTGAAAGGGGCAATTAGTGTGACACACTTAAGACAAAAAATGTAAAGATATTTTGGCAAGCCTATATCCCCATCCATGCATGCATACTAAATTAGCTGCTTAGATCTTTGCCATTTGCTAATATTTTTGTGATTTCTTATCTTAACATGACCTGCTATAATAATTAGCACCATGATTTAACCAAAACCTTAGCTCTTCATTGCAGAGCTTTGCACATTATTCCACAGAACAACTGAAAACTAATGAGAAGTTAAGAAAGAATTTCCATTCCCTTAAATGCCTTTAAGAATTTTTTCACTGGGATGGGAGGTGGGAGGGAAACACAGGGGGGATACAAGTGAATAAAGTGTAATTAATACAGAATTAAAAAAAGATTTTTTTCACATTCATTATTTTTATTTAATTTTCTAGCAGACTTATAGACCTTCCTTACCCTTTCCTTTACGGCAGTTTTGCATTGCAAAATAAAGAGAAGCTTTAGTTAAAATAGAATGCAATAGTAAAATCAAAACATAGAACAAACCCTGTTGCCTATAATACTAGCACTTTCACCAATTATATCCAAATAAGCGTGCCTGTTTCCTTGATCTGTGTTCACAGTATTCAAATGGGGGCAGAGTCTCTTGCCACTCTACAACAGCAGAGCCTACTCAGCCCAGTTCCTCATGCGGGATGGTGGGAGCCCATGTAACATTATCCAGAGGTTCTAGATCTAAGCCTCTGAGGTCTTGAAACCCCAAATTGCCATGATATATGGCACCAGCAGCGCACAATTTACCACAGTCGTGCTTGCTGGGAGATGCCGTTCTGGCGCAGCGTCTCCATGGTTGCGTTGGCTCGGTCGCAGCTGTCTGTCCATGCTGAAGAAGCGGTCTGTGCTCGACAGGGCGCGCTGGATGCTGTTTGGAAACGTCTATGTTGAAGACGATGGCCAAGCAGCAGCCATCATTGTTGTTAAAGAGCACTGTGTAGCAGTGAGGCCAGCGGGCAATACGCTGTTCGCTGAGATAAGCGGCTCGCTCAGAGTTGTCAGGAACCTGGCTGTCAGAGTTGGGAGTTGCACGCTTTTCTAGGAATCTGCAACTGGAATGGCGGTGTTGTGGCTGAACCAGGACAGGAGTTCCCACTAGCAGAGAATGTGAACCCACGCACCAGGCAACCAAAGAGGCTGTCACCGAACTCCGACAGCAGCCAACCAAAAGGCACCTTGCTGCCATGGTGCTGCCAGCTGGCTTCTCACCCACCTCTGATACAGGGACACATCGCTGTGCATTTGAAGTCACATGAGCCTGAGAAGTGTTGTTGGGATGCCAGTCCAAGCTGAGGACAACGGACCCACCGGTTGTTTCCAGACTGCAAGCAGGAAACAGAAATGAGCAGAGCTCCACTGCTGGCTGCAAACTTGTTCTCTACAGAGGACTACTCCACAAATTGGCTGTGCAAATTAAGCCTCATAATCACAAGGGCTGGCCTCCAGGCCTTGGGGTCTGCCCCACAGATGGCTGGCCTGTCTCTGAGGAACCCGGGCAATATGTGTTTTATGTTTCTTAGCTTCCTGAGTGTATGAGCTTTCAGCCACAGGTTCCTGCCCTTGTAGGTGTGCACTGCTTCCAGACATGGCCTCTGACACACTGGCTTGATTCTCAGTGATTCCAAGGGACAGAAAGCTGGGACCTGGGTGCTCAAGTGTTTGGAGAAGAGGCCTCAGCAATGCTGCTCAGTAGATGATAACAAGTGGACACCAGCAGAGGAGGCAGGCCCAGAGGGCTTTTGCTTTGCTTTGTTTTGCTTTGCTTTGCTTTGCTTTGCTTTGCTTTGCTTTGCTTTGCTTTGCTTTGCTTTGCTTTGCTTTGTTTTGTTTTGTTTTGTTTTGTTTTGTTTTGTTTTGTTTTGTTTTGTGAGGACAGGATCTCACTAGGTAGCCCTTGCTGGCCTTCAACTTGCCAGGTAGACCAGGCTATCCGCAAACTCATAGAGCTCTGCCTGTCTCTACCTCCCAAGTACTAGAATTAAAGATATGCACCACTGTGCCTCCCCCAACTCCCATTCCAAATCTAAGACAATTTTGAAAATCTACCGAAAACATCAAAACCTACCTGAGGTGCATACTTCTGACCTCCTTTTAAAGTGCCTTTAGAGAGTTCCACCTTTACAAACACAGGTGTTTGAGAGTTCTTTAAACGGTAAACTGAATTCCCAATGCTAAATCTGTCCTATTTTGTCAAGATAGTTACTTAAGTTCCTATTTTAAATTTCCGGACATATCTCTGGAAATGGTGGCTGCTTTATGTTACTTGACTGTTTCTTTAAGAACTGAGCTCTTTTAGAAGACAGCACAGTGGCTCAGAACCATGGGTAGCCTGATAAGAACACGTGTGTGGACATTTACCTCTTGGCAACCTTTCTCTCTCCTGTCTTGAACTGCCAAGCTTCCTAGAGTCCTCCACTGTCATTACTGAACTGAGTGGCCTCCTGAAATTCCACAGGGTATCGGGGCTCCTCAGTGTTGTTTCAATCACTTGTTTATTTATCCCTTTGGCAAGCGGCTGGCCCCTGTCTGTTTCCCCACACCGGCCAGTGCTGGTTATGTGGCTGTTCTTTAACATTGTTTGAAATTTTGTTTCCAGAGGGTGAGCATCCGTGCTAGGTGGGCTGGGGATACAGAAGGCAGAGATGCGTCACCTGCAGTTGGACCATTCATCTGCTGTAGCAAAGATTAAGAATTAGCTAGCATGGTGACTGGGACATAAACTTGATTTTTTGTTTTTTGTTTTGTTTTGTCTTGCTTGAAACGAAATCACCACAGACATAGTTGCTGGAATCCACAGATGTGTTCTCTTAGGGTTTCTGTAGATCAGGGGCCACTGGGCCAAAAGCTGAGTCTGCAGTTCTCCCTGGGACTGCAGGTCCTGAACTGGTGCATTGGCTGCAGAAGGGATTCATTTACACATGGCCCTCTTTTCCCTGCCTGCTGTTGGTTAAGCCCACGTTCAGCGTTCAGCACTGTTGTGAGGGAAGCAGTATTTCCCCCATTTTGTAAGCGGGAAAGCAGGATCATTGGTATAGACTTACCCCACTCACAAAGCCACGCATGGATGAGTTGTTGTCAAAGCAATCTGACACCAAAGCATTCATTTGTGTGACTGTGCTCTGCTACTTCTCTGTATCAGAGTTCTGACAAAATAAAACAAAACAAAAAAAACAAAGAGCCCATCCAAAGAAATGTCATAGAAAAGAGCTTAAATAAGTGCTGTGTCCATGGGCATAATGAATAGATTTCAGAGTAAGAAGGGTTACGGTAATTCACATAAGGAGAGTTATTTGGGAGCAAGGAGTAGCAGATCTGAAAGATCACAGAAGGGGACAGAGACTAGAGTACACAGGAAAGAATGTGGCCAGGAAATAACCCAGATATGGACGAGATCTGGCCCTTCATGGAGAGAGGCTAAGATAAGTAACCTAACTGTCTCTTTTAACTTCCAGTCTCCCACTCATTTGGAAGTCAGAGGGTCAAGGTGATTCAGCCTTCTAGGGTCAGCCTCTGAGCACTGAGGGAAGGAGAAATAACCAAGTTCTAAGATGCGGGTTCTTTTGCAGAGGCATCCCTTAGCAAGCTCCTTTTTAATTTTTTTTTCTTTGGGATTCATTTATTCTACTGTGTTATGAGTGTTTTCCCTGCATGTATGTATATCTATGTGTGCCTGGTATCCATAGAGGTCAGAAAAAGGTGTCAAAACAAGAGTGTTGGAGCCCTTGGAAATGGAATTACAGATAGTTAGGAGCTGCCATGTAGATTCTGGGAGCTGAACTTGGGCCCTCTGTTTCTTCAGTCCCACGTGGATTCTTGAAGCCACAACCTATTCTGTATAGTCTGGCCTAGTATAATAAAGAGATAACTACCTCATACTTGGTTTATCTGTAGTTACTTGACATCATGATGATGGTATTAGGGAGCCGCTATAAGAAGATATTACCACAGACAGGATGACTTGTAGAGCAGAAACCTGTCCACAGCTGCAGGCTACAAATCTATGCTCAACTGTTGGCAGGTGTTTTCCTTCTTGCCTTAGTGATGGCTGCCTACTTCCTGTGTCTCACAAGGTCTCACCCTGTGCACGGTCATCCCTGGTGCCTCTGTGTCCGCGTTTTTACTTAGACCAGCCATGGCGGATTAAGGTCCACTCCAATGGTGTCAGTGCCTTAGCTTCACAGACAGTTTCATTGTGAGGTATTAATGCTGGCAACACATAAAATTGGGGTGAGGATTAAAACTCATTCCATAACTGCAACCTTGGCTTATGAAAATAGTTCTAAAACTAAATAGATGAGGTAAGTTATAATTGGGGGAAGAAGAGGAGAGAATTAGTGTTTTGCCCACTTTTAAGATACACATTGATTGGACTGACTCTCCTTGCCTATGGCCAGTCTTCAAGTGCTGGTGGGTTAGGAGAGGGGCATGATGGAGAAGGACTCTGACAGATATGGAATACTTATTTTATTTACCTAGTGGTGTACTCTGTGATCCCTACCCCTAAATATGGAAGAATGGGGATCAGATTTTGTAAAACAGGAACCCTTTCTCACATAGAATAGGCCCAAAAACCATTAAATCCCAGGGGTTTCTGCCTGTCATAATGCAAACAGAATAGTGGTTCTCACACTCTATGCATTGACTGTCCTATAGAACTCAAGAAAAATAAAATGGAGAGACTTGCGCATCATGCCTAGGGAGGTTTAGAAAGTCCAGAGAAAGTCAGGGATGGGGTCTTTTGAAGTCCCACAGATGATCCTAGTGCCCAGCAACAAAGGAAACTCACCATTCAGTCTTCACGGGAACTTGAAGCAAAATTTACAGCAGTGAATTTAATTCTAAAAACACATGGAACATGGAAATCACAATTGAGAAATGCAGGTATTTTGCTAGGCTGTGTCACCGAT
Source organism: Psammomys obesus (assembly GCF_907164565.1). Classification (NCBI taxonomy): domain Eukaryota; kingdom Metazoa; phylum Chordata; class Mammalia; order Rodentia; family Muridae; genus Psammomys; species Psammomys obesus. The sequence goes on along the minus strand of NW_026590062.1, from coordinate 25,306,931 downwards.
GTTCAAGTGCTTCTACTACAAGTGAGAGGCTACTGTTTAAGGCACACCTGTTTGTCCACCCTGTCAAGCTGTCAAGCTGACGAGTTCACCTAGTATTCAACCGGAGAAACAGCAGATCCTTTCCCAATAATGGGAGAGACTGACCATGATGGGCTTATCCTGAAACCAATCTGTTATATCCTAGAAACATTCAAGGCTGATTTTTTTCCTATATGAGATTTTTCTCCTTTAAAGCTGACTTCAGACACTAATCTCTGTGTAAGGCGGGATCCCACTATAGTAATTTCAAACAGGGAAATAATTACAAACAGGGAAATCCCAGCATTGGTTTAACCTGGATGTTTTGAACCGTTGGTATTGTATCTGTGCTTTATTTAATAAGTGCCTGTGGCGTAAAAGGACCACATAGGCAATGCTCAGAACTCCCGGCCAGCTGCGCTAGCTGTGGAGACGGAGGTAGTAGGTAAGTATTTTGCACAATAGGTGGAAGTGCTCTGGGTCTCAGGAAGGAGACCAGCATTAACAAGTAGATCTGAAGCTGTGGAGAGGTAGGTAAAGGCGCTTGCTGCCAGGCCTGATGACTGGAGTTCGGTCCCCAGAGCCCACACAGTACAGGAGAGAACTGACGCCTGTGATTGTCCCCTGACCCAACATGCACGTCACAGCATGTGTACGCCCGCACACTAAGTGTGATTTAAAAAAATGTAAAAGTGGACCTGAAAATGACATCGAGGCAGAGGAGAATGAGAAGGCCATCCTCCTGAAAGCTAGGGTGACCAAAATCTCATGGGTGAGACAGGGATTGCATTAGCAGTTGGGGTTGCTGGCCATATGGTTGGCAGCATGAGAGTCATAATGAACCTGGCAATGGCAGCTCTTGAAGGTGCAGCTGGAATGAGAGCATCTGACTGAAGGGTGAGAGTTGAAGAAACTGAGGATTGGTAGGAAACATGCATTTTTGTGGGTGTTGGGGGTGCAGGCAGGTGCCTAGTTTCATACATGCTAAACAAACGCTCTATCACTGAGCTGTAGCTTCAGTTTAAAGATTTGCACATTTCCAGTCTCATTTCAAGGCTAGGCAATCACTCATCCATTCAATGATGCTAGCAGGAAGAATAGAGAGGAGCACAGATTGCTGATGCAAAGGCAGGGCTGGGTCTTGGCCAAATAAGTCTGACAGTTATTCCATCTAACCAACATCTCCAACATGGTTCCTCTTCTAAGTTGACTCATTTCCTTTCAGAAGACAGCAGAGTTATTTATATTGTAGCTATCATTTCAAAATGTGGTGAGGGAGACATTGTGTCTTCAATGGTGTTCCCTATTTGTAGGTTGGAGGACAGCTTTCCTGGGTCCAATTGCCTTCCCAGAGACTATTCCAATTTAGTGGCCCCCATAGGTCCTGGATAAAGATTGAACTGTTAAAGTAACTGTTTCTAAAAAGAGAAAACCAAAATGGACCCAATTAGAGAGGAAAGCCTCAATAGTTTCTTGCTTGAGCAATGAAGAAGTGACAGCCCCTCAACACACACACACACACACACACACACACACACACACACACACACACTATGCTCCTTGAACAATCATGTTCTTTAGGGCCTCAAAGAATGTCCCAGTTTACACAACTTACTTCTATAGCAGTAAGCCTGAATGGCATTTGGTGGCAGATAAAGCCTCTGTATGTCACACAGTGGAGGGCTGTAGTGCAGATCTTATTGAGAATTACATTTAAAACCTGGAAATCAAACGATGTGTCCAGATAACTTCTGTGGTAAGCCCCAAGCCAGTTAAACGTCAGGGTTCAGCCTCTGCATCTCTAAGCAGTTAAACGTCAGGTTCAGCCTCTGCATCTCTAAGCAGTTAAACATCAGGTTCAGCCTCTGCATCTCTAAGCAGTGTGCCTTCACTCCACCCAGACCAATGCTCAGACTTTCCTGACAGTGATATCAAATAGGTAGAAGCACAATATGCCCTCTTTGTACACAGTAAAGAATCAGCATCCAAAGGAAACAGTGCCTCTCCACTGAGAAAATCTCCAGATCTGGCATGTCTTCTCAATTTGAGCATCAAGTTGATGCCTTCCCTCCTGGCTTACTTAGTTATTCTTCTAATAGTTAAAATTTGACAAACAAACAAATGAAAAGCAAACAAATAAAACACATCAAATGCTCTTTAAAAGAAAATAACTCTGAGTTGATTTTCTAAATTTTATTTAGATCCATTTCCCTTAAGTAGGTCTATGCTAGTCACTGAGTGGTATTTTCTTATTATGTCTTACATCTCGAAAATATCCAAGGATGTAAGTACATGAAGAAAGTACATGACCTATTTGTGGCTCTTTCAGACAAGAAAATAGGCTAGCCTCGGGACAAAGATAGAAAATGTTACTTGATCTTCATTTGATTGGGGAGGAGGCAGGGACTTACGAGATGACACGATGTCTTGAGCGAGCTCGAAAGGCTTCACTACAGAGCTGATGGGGCCTTTGCCAGTAATAGTTTCTTTTGGAAGTTGTTCTGGGTCCTCCTTCCATCTCTCAGGAACAATCTGTTCCGCCAGGTATATGAGTTCAGGGCCACATCAGACACTGTCTATAAGCATCTGTCTGGATTTCCTTCGTGCAGTGAGTGGGTCAGGGATCAGCTTCTATGTGGGATCAGAGGTCAGAAACGAGTCTCTGCTGCAGATTTCCTGCTGCAGATTTCTCCATGTAGTGTCTGAAAAAAAGAGAAAGAGAGAGATATAAGCTAAGACAGGGACATCTCCCAACCTATGGGGGTAGGAACATACAATTTGTAAAAATTCACTAGGCACCATTTTGTAATTGTAGAAGTAAGGGAAGGACTTTTTATTTTTGTACAAAAAAATGTTGAGTAGACCCTCTTGCTAAAAGAGTCATTTAAATATTACTGGTCACGTCACATTGTAGTTGTTTGGAAATAATTATATCCATATCACAGACAGTAAATAATAGATGTGCGTCCACTAACGTTTTATTCATGTTCTGTTTTAATATGGCAAACTTAGAAGTAATTTAATCTCCCAGTAAATTGAAGTGGTAGGGGGTTCTTCACACAGAAGACTGCAAGTTATTAATTCTGGGCAGTCTTCATCTTGTACAATTAGTCACTGTTTGCAGCTGGAAATGTTTTATTAATTTTCCATAGCAGTTGATTTTTCCACAGTTTTCTCAGTTTAAATTAAGCAGTAAGAGCTGCTGTTTCTTCTTAAATAAATTTTCTTTCCACAAAAATACATGCCTCTGGCTATGTCAATTTTCCCATTTGATTAAAGTGCCAGCAGGCAATTAATAACTTAATGCATTTTAAAGTACTTTTGTAAAAAGTAATTTGAATGGCTAAACTTGTGCATTTGAATTGATTGTTGCAGAAGATTTATTAGGCATTGGAAAATCCTAGAACCTTGGAAAGGACAGATGAGGCTCAGCCATCATGTCCAGAGTCATGAGAGGCCCCATGGAAGGCCCATGACTGACACTTGAGTGGAGAGTGGTAGACACTAGGAACGAGGCTAAAAGATGAAAGGGCCAAAATGACCTGCCCAGGGTGTGGAAGGCCACAGTGCAACCTCCAGGTGGCAAGGCAGTCTAGAAGGCAGACCCGTGGGGTGGAGATATGGTCTAACTGCTAACTGTAATGAGCAGACATCACATGATTTTGCCCAAGTGGCATGCCTGCAGTAAACACATTTATAGCCACAGAAAAGTACACTGGTGGTTCCAGAAGCTGAGAGTAAGTGACAAAGACTGGCTATTGCTTAATGAACTTAACTTTAAGTTTGGAAAGATGAAACAGCCTGAGGGGTGGGCAAAGGGAGGATAGTCCCAAAACAATATGAGCACATTTAATGCCTCCAAACTATGTACTCACAAAGGGTTAAAATGGGAATCATGTAGTATATATTTTACTCTGTTTTTTTTTCATGGATTCCTTGAAATTTCATACATACCATACAATGTATTTTGATCACTCATCCCCATAATACCTCCTGGTTCCACTCTCAATCTTTCATTCAACTTCAGATCTTTAAAAAAAAAAAAAAAAAGACACAAAAACCAAAATCGAATAATGCACGGAATCCAATTAATGCTGTTCATTTGTGCATGGGGCCATCGACCTATCACTCTTAAAACTGATTAAGTGGATATGATCAAGACATAGTGGTCACATGTGCAAAATTGCCAATGAATAAACTTTAAAATATTATAATTTAAAATGACAACAACAGTCAAAGAAAATAGTGTAGAGGAAAACAAAAACAAAAACAAAACAAAAAAGGAGAACTGGCATTCTCTTCCTTAGCAGCCTCCTCAGTAAGGGCGGTGTTCTCAGATGTCAAGTTCTAGATCCCCCTGTCTTCCAGTAAGAGCTGTGCCCCTGTCCTGCTGTGAGAGCGAGGGTTCTGTCTGATAGCTCACGTGGTCTGCTGAAGCATGGGCAATCGTGGACACTAGAAAAACAACCTAGAGTGCATATAAAAGGCACATCCAGCAATGCCAGCTCAGCCGGGAAACCAGAGAAGTACAGTGTGCTCTTCTGATTTGAAGATGACTCAGAGGTCATAGAAATCAATGATAAAGCGATGTTTTTGGTTTTTGTTGTTTTGTTTTGATTGTGTGTTTTTGTTTGTTTGTTTGTTTGTTTTAGATTGGGTTTCTCTGTGTAGCCTTGGCTGTCCTGGAATTCACTCTGTAGACCAGGCTGGCCTCAAACTCACAGAGATCTGTCTGTCTCTGCCTCCCTAGTGCTGGGATTAAAGGCGTGGGCCACTGAGCATAGCTAACGACAAAGCAACATTAAACAATATTGAAGGCAAGATGCTCTGTAGTGCCAGGGATAACCACACAAGGGTGTGCAGACTTGCCGCCCAAGACTGTATGCAATGCTGAAGGTATAAAGGTATTCATTGAAAAGCACACGAAGCCCCACCCAGAAAAGCATTTGCTAACCACTCACCACTCAACCAGTGTGAGGCTGCACAGCGCTCTCCTTAGAACTCACACGTTTCCTGCAGGGGGCAGCAGGGGGCTCGTTAGTCTCAGGCTGTAAGTGAGAGATCACGTGCCTCCTCGAGAAGACTCCTGAGAGACCCTTGGGGGCTCCTCCCCATCAGTTTAAGGAGTCAACTCTTGTTCGGGATGGAGACTGAGCAGCTAAACCGCAGAGACGGAGGCATTCCGACTGTGGAGTCACTGTACGCTTTGCAGAGCTCGGGGTGCAGCGTCCTGTGGTCTCCACCTGTGCTGGGGTAGGCAAGAGAAGCTTATCGCCCACCCCAGCACAGACATGCAGCTCCTGTTAGTAACCCCAAGAAAACTCATTGTGTCATGAAGTTGAATTTCGGTGCAAGTTACTTCAGTCTGTTGTGAATTCCTTTTCTGAGGTGAGGAGACGTGTTTGTGCTTTCTCTGTATCCCCAGGAAAAGTCTGGCACAACAGAAACAGTTTATCATCAATGCACCCAAGATGGAGCAAGATAGAGCAGTGAGTAGAGGAGCTTGCTGGGCTGACTCTGACCCCCAGAACCTGAAATGCATATGAAAAACTTGAACGCAGTGGCTGCAGTCTGAAATCCCAGCTCCAGCAATCTCATCTTGAGATTCAGAGAGAGACAGGAGAATCCTGCCAGGAGCTCACACACCACAGAACAAAGGCAAACATCACCAGAGACCCTGTGTCTTAGCTACTGGGCTAAAACACCAGGATTAAACCACCACACAATTTACAGAATTGCCTTACACTCACCGGGGAGAGTCCACATGACAACGGGAGTGGCCGGTAAAAGTTCTGAGCTCACTTTTGGGTTTGAAAACCTACAAAAGCCTGCCAATCCCTAAACCCCAAAACGCACCTGTCCCTGAGCTCGGAATCCTACCAGTCCCTGGGCATGCCCCAAGCTCAGGACTTGAAAATCCCACCAATCTCAGCTCTGAAAAACTCTACCCCAAGGAGTTAAGGCCTGACCCCTGGGACAGACTTCCTCCAGCAAGGCCACACCACCTTCTGGAGCAGCACTAACTAGGGAGCAAGTGCTCAAATACCTAAGTCTATGGAGAACATTTCTTTTTCAAAAATAGTTTTTCATACAATATATTTTAATCATGACTTTCTCCTTTCCCAATTCCCAGGTCTTTCCTACCCACCCAACTTTATTCTCTCTCTCACTCTCTCAAAAAATACACAAACCAACCAACCAACCAACCAACCAACAAAACCCCAAAGAAATGCGCACACACTTCACAAAAATGAAAATCAAAATAAACAAGCAAAAGACAAGAGAGACACAGAGAGAAACAAAGTGTCTACAAAATACCATTTGCAGTTCATTTGCATTGGTCAGCTCTACCCGGATATGAGGCCTGCCCTGAAGTGTGGTTGATAGACACAGTGAGACTCCGTTGGAGAAAACGGATTTTACCTTTGCCAGAAGCAACCAGTTGGAAATAGCTCCTTGGTTAAATAGCAACCAGTGTCTGCTCCCCTGCTCCGTGATGGAACTTCATCAGGCTTAAATCTGTGTGGGCTTGTACACACAAGTTGCCACAGTCTCTCTGAAACACATGTACATCAGTGCTGTTGTGTCTGGAAGACACTGTTTCTTGGAGTCACCTAGCACCTCCGGTTCATAGGTCATTCTTCCTCCTCTTCTGTACAGATCCCTGAGCCTTGAGAAGAGGGCTACATAAAGACATCAGGCGAAAGCTCCCAGCTACTGCTCCAACACCATGCCTGTGTGCCTGCCTGCTGCCATGCTTCCTTCTATGATGGTCATGGACGTCACTGCACTCTGGAACTGTGAGCCCTAAATTTAATGCTTTCTTTCATAAGTTGTCTTGGTCATGGTGTCTCTTCACAATAATAGAAAAGTAACTAAGGTAAGGACTGACTATTCCAATTTCTCACTCTGCACTTTGGTCAGTTGTGTTTTAGTTCCCATCTACTGGAAGAAAACACTTCTCTGGTGAGGGCTGAGTGAGGCCCTCATCTATGGGTATAGCAAGATAGCATTAAGGTATTTTATTGCTGCATTCCTTTAGCAGAATAGTATTAGGCCCATGACCTACCTAGTCTTAGGTTCTTGGCCACTTTAGTGGTGTCAAGTTCCATCTCATAGAGTGGGCCTTACATCCATGCAGACTGTAGTCTGTCACTCCCATCTAGCTGTGCCAGCAACACTCCAGTAAATTCCACAGTTAGGTCACTGTTGTAGGCCTCAGGGCTTAGAGCTGGGGGGTCCTGTGATCTTTTTCCTCTGGTAGCAGGTAGAGTACCTTCCAGCACCTTGAACATGGGTCAGTAGGCGTGAAGCTGCCAGTCAAGCATCAGCTCTACTTCTCCATGTGTGATGACACATGTGAGTATTGTCTTCAGCAGTAGGGACTTTTCGTCAGGTTGTGGATGGTAGCAGCCAATAGCCCTGGAAATAACCTGTGACTTTTTTTTTTTATTCTAACCATCATGTCTTGCTTCAAAAACACAGTGGAAGGAAGGAAGGTTTTCCTCTAACCTCTGCATGGATGCCAATACACATGCAAGTAAATAAGCAAAATAAATACAATTTTTCCTTGAAAAGAAAAAGAAACATGTACTTACTCTAGAGGCCATTGTGTTAAGTGAAGTAAGTCAGGCATAGAACAACAAATACTCTATGTTTTTACTTATGGGAAATATAGAAAAGCTGATCTCTGAGATACAGAAGAATACGATGACTACAGCTTGGGAAGCTGATGGGCAAAGAGTGCAGGTGAACAGAGAAATACTTTCTGCTTCTCTGTATCACAGTAGGATAGTGATTGTTGGCAAATAAAAGGGTTGTTGAACTCTCCTAGCTCTAGGTAAGTGAGAAATGTCTGAATAAATGGACATAACAGTTCTTGGTGTGACCATAGACAGTGTATATGTGCTGAAATATTAATTGTGCCTCCTAAACATGCACAATTATTGTGTGTGCATGCATGTGTACACATAGAAAGTGTGTTCATGCAAACAAATGAGGAAACATGATATAGTGTTGCCTACAGTATGAATCCCTTCTGGCTTAAAATAACCTGCATCCAGCGCACACCCTACAGCTGAGGCTGTAGAAGTTTTTGCCCAAGGGTAAAGGGCTGATAAATGCTCAGCGTCCAGGCCTGTGCCCTGTGCCCACTCCCACTGCCTCTTGAGTGGGTCTGTTAAGCAGTACCCAGGCCTCTTATGGCATGCTATTCCAATTGTTATGTAAGTTGTGAAATGTGAGCTCACAAATACAGTGGTTGTTCCTAGAAAAATTTAGTCAGATACCTTAATCAGTTTTGATAAATATGATCCTTAAAGAAACGGTATAGAGGTCCGTATAGACACAGGGACAGAGCTGGGGTTAGGGGCGAAATAGAGCTTGGTAGTGGGAAGAGGATCAGGAAAATAAAAATGCTGAGCTTAGAGAACTTTATACACCTATTTAGGCTTTTACTCCACCCCACAGAAACTAAGCTAGAAATTATGGACACGGTGCCATCTTGGGTTGAGATGACTAGAAGTTTCTGGAAGGTCATAGGTAATGGAAGTTTTGGTTTCTTTAAAAACTCAGTTACGTTACATAAATGTGTTTTGTCTTAATCCCAACTGTGAGATTTTTAGTTGGGCTTTAGTTTGTCCAGAGCTGTTAGTTGTCTCATGCGGCATGTGGCATTTGCCAGCTGGGAACAGCCCACTTCCTGCCTCATGCAGCAGGGAGAGGGGTCCTGGACTCTGAGGATAAAAATTTGAAAGCCCAGAAAGAAAAGATGTGGCATTTGGTATTGCCATGTGGTGTCTAGCAATTTGGAGAAACCAGAGATGGACAGTGTGGCTGTTCAGAGCAGATGAAGAAAAATGCTTCAGAGTGAAGCAGCCTGGAGGAGACTGCTAGCTGAGTTTGCTGTTGATGGAGATTGGTATATCCCCCAAAGACCCATCAACCCTAAACAGCTGGGAGAAGTAAAGGGGTCTATACCCCCTCTCCCCGCTAACCTTCTCTCTCCTATGTAGGGTTGGAAGGTTGGAAAGGAGGTAGTTGCCTAAACACCCGTTGGTATAATGTTCTTGTGGAATGTATACAATTTACCCTTGTTCATTCAAATGCTGATTTCTCTACCCCACTACCTGTTTTCAATATGGACATCGCATTGTAATGTTTATTCTAAGCATCACCTGTCTCAAGTTTGTGTAAACATGCCACCATTTATTCTCTGTATTTTCAATAAAACAACCAGCCAATCCTGTGCAATGGAGAGACTAGGGTGGAACATCCTGGTCCGGAGGAGAGGAGAAAGAAGCGAGTGGGAGGAGGAGAGCAAAAATCAGCAGGAGAGGACTTGGAACCATGAGTAGAGATGAACCAGACCTAAGATATGACTAAAAACAAGTATAATATGAAAATCTGAATGGAAGGAAACTATGGGGGCTTGGAGGTTTAGGATGGAGTAATGATTGCCCAGACTTGTCCTCTAGGTTAACTAAATAGATCCTAGTCTCTGTGTGGTGATTTGGATACACAGCTGGTTTAGGAATAACCACTGTTTAACTAAAAGATAAACCAATAATAAATATTAATAATCAATAATATACCCCAAATAAAGTGGAGTTTTAAAAAAACAAGCTCTACAGTCACACTCAGCTGTAAGGCCCTGACTCACTGCCTAGCTGTGAGTACTGAGTACTACTGTTCTGAGTATAATAACCTTCCTCAAGCTTTAAAGCATCCAAGAGGAATAACTGGTCATATCTTTCTGGCAGAGCTGGCCTATCAGAGGGGCTACTGCTCTGGGTGAACTGGAGTCCAGAACCAATGCCATTTTCCAGAGTGCCATATACCCATCATGACTAAGCTAGAAAGAGTCATACACATTATAACCCAAACATTTCAACCCTGTCAAATCTAAACCTACACCTTTTATTTTCACAGTGTCTCCCATGTTCCAGTTCTTAACTGGAAAGCCATGCATGCCCTTTGCCTTGTGGAAGGCAAGGCCAACTCCATGGTTCCTGCCAACTTGCTGTAGGAATCTCCACTGAAGAAAATACCCAAGCCCTGAATCCTCTTTCTGAAGAAATATCAGTCACTGATAGTTTTGTTGGATTTCTTTTGAGGAGCCCATGCTTGGAAACTAACCAGCTCCCATTATCCCCCTGCCTGAAGAAAAGGCCAAGTGCTTTCAAACACTAATCACTGATAGATACCTCATCACTGAAAGTGCAGATAGTAGTGGGATACTTCCTTAGTACTGAGCCAGTACATCTGGCTACATTATGTTCCAGGCCCACGAGAAACAGAGGTGGGTGCTTTTGTTCTAGTCTTTCACATGTGCATACCAGCTGAAGGCTGCTAGTCACTATAAGAAACAATACCAGCTGGGCTGTAGAAGAAGGAAAAGGAGAACACAGAAGAAGAAGGGAAAGGAGGAGAGGGGGAGAAGAAAAAAGAGGAGGAGGAAGAAACAATAAAGTAATAGGATTAATACCAACACCACTCTTCCAGAGCCAGAAGGTCAGATCAGAATTGGACGTGTTTTCCACCAAGTTGTTAGATACGGAATAGATGATCTCCCATCTGCCAATACCAAGAAAGAAAATAGTATAAATCTCTCTGCATTTAGAAAGTTTCAAAATCATTACAAATAAAGTGTAGACTATAAGAGAGTGGCCATTTCTTTCCAGTGCTTGATTTTTTATAAGCTGACTCATCCTCGCTTTCTTTCTCCCTCCATCCCTTCTTTTCCTTTCCATCTTTTCTTTTCTAAACCACCAAAATCTGAATGAGTCCGAGTTAAATGCACGACTCCCGAGAGAGGCAAATCTCTAGGTCCTGGTCCTTGGCATGCTGGCACAGCAGGTATGCTCTGGGTTTCAGGAAGCCGCTGTCTGCTGAGGCCTCTGCTGCTGTACCTCACATCCTGGCCATGGCCATGACCTCTGTCCGCTGTACTCTCGGTCGAGCCTACTTTGAGGTTTCTGTGGTGTTGCTCCTGTCACCCTCCCCTAAGCAACTCGGCATTGATTCCTGAAGAAACCATCAATATCCAAGTCTCTTATTTATTATTATTATTATTATTATTATTATTATTATTATTATTATTATTATTCTACTGCTTGAAAATGTTCAGCATAGAATAATTTCACTGAAAAGTTAAATGGAAAAGGTGAGTTAACAGGTTCTTGGATGTATAATGGCTTTTACTCTTGGCGAAGGGAAAGAGCATTCTAAGCAGTAATTTTAAATCCTTTTCCATGAGCTCGTCAAAGCAATGAAAGAGGTAGGCAAAAACTGAGCTCGGTGGAGAGCATTAAGCAATTATCATTGAAAATTATTTCAGCTTAAGTAGGAAGAATAATTTATTTTATAAAATCATATGAGGAAGATTCTGCATAGTCAGTTTTCTTTCCTGTGGCACAGTTGAAGACGTAAGCAAAATGAATTCTACACATTTCTACTCACTGAATAGAGTTGACTGAAGTGTGGACTACCTGATGATGGGGACAAATCATCTTTCCAAATGGGATTAAAGAATTGTAATGACCCTAAAACCTAATGGAATGAAAGCATCAAATATTGCATGAACAATGACACACAAGAGCAAGTGCACACGCCACACGGTGGGCACTTTCCAATACTTGTAGCTTAGAGCACGGTGGTTAGGAACTGGACCCCTGGAGGCAGGCCTCCCCAGGGTGAATTGCTGCTGCACTTCTTTCAGGTGCGTGTCCTTGGGAGCGTCAAGCCCTGTGCCTTGTTTCCGCATCTGCAACAAAGGGCAGTATATGGGTTGCCATTTTGAGTGCTCCAAACAGGCCCTCGCATGTGGGACACACAGGATACAGCTCTTTGTTTGCTCTGGCTGCCTTCTTTCTTTGATGCTTGGCTGTATATTTGAGACATGAAATCTGGAGGAACTGCGTTCATCAGCTCCACCAGGTGCAGCTGTCCCTGCAGTGGGATGCTTCCTGAGGGACATTGTACATTTCTGCTGGGGGAGGCACGTTTGGCCCATCTCGCCTACCCTGCTTTCAAGGTTCCTGCCTGTTGGTGGACAGGGGCTGTCCCTGCCTCAGGAATCCAGAAGTAATCTCTTTTCTACCGGCACGATTTCTTGTTTCCTTTTCTCGATCGTTGGAAATCCTAGGACTGGGTGAAACCATGTCACCCTGGCATCTTCCAGGAGGCCTCTGACAAAGCTTGTGGTGACCTGTTCTGCTAGCCTGTGTCATTTCGTCTCTTGGTTCCCTCTGTACCCTGGACGGCCCAGGGTCTGGCCAAGCTAATTTACTTTTCACTATTCACCCATGGGAACCAAGTCTTCCCCTATACCTCCTGGATCTTCTCTGGAGTGTTTCCCAGAGAATTTCAAACCTCTATACTAGTGTCTAAATTTATCACATACTACCCTTGCGATCGGGGGAACAAAAAAAATTTCCTTTCTCTATCCCTTCATTTTCGGGCTGAGGCAGCCAGTGTCGAGGGCGGGCATGTGGCTCTGAACTTGCACTGCCCGTTGGATCGTAACATGGTGGGGTCACGGGCACCCCGGGCTCCCCTCCGAGCTGGAAAGCATGATCCTAAGTTTGTTCTGGAGCAGCCACCACGTCTGTGCCACCCACCTCCCAATCCTGCCTCTCATGCTTCGTGACTACAGCAGTCAGAGCCCACACCGCCGCCTCAGACGCACATTTGACCACTGCTGAGGCATTCCCACCCAGCCACCTCCGCAGCCCCAAGAGGTGGAGTCTGCAGGAGTTCCAAGCGAGCATGAGCTCCTTCTTATGGTGAATACTATCTGATTTCTCTACACTGTGCTTTCAAATTAAAAAAAAAAAAAAGACTATATTTTAAACTCTTATCTAAGGATTTCTATAATTTGCTGACAACCTGGCTTACATGCTGCCATGTGACTCCACCATCTTAAGATGACCACGTGGTATGAAGCAACGCTTATAAAACTTCCAAATCATGATTAACTCTGTTCATTATTTCATCTCCTTTTCAGCCTGAGAAAGCAACAAGTCTCATTTTTATAGAAATTCAAATTCATGCTTTTACAATATACTGTAGGTTGTATCCTGGTTCAAAATGTTCTTTGTAGGATGGTGGACTTTTAAGGTTATAAAGGTCTATTCATATTAACAAGCTAGTTTAAAATGTATGTGTAGGTTTAGAGGCAGATAACTAAACACACAGACTGCTTAACTCAAAATGCTAGCCTTCAAACCTGTCAGAGACCTGCTGAATAAGGCACTTTAACATGTTAAAGCTTATGACAGATAGAAACTCACAAATCCTAACTGTAACTCCCAAGGTGAACTCCAAGAAGACTTGGGCACAGTGACAGATGACTTCATCTCTGGATTGTTGTATGCTAACCACTGGGCAAGGCTGCTCCCATGCCTCACTTGCCACTAAGGCCCAGCCTGAACTGTGGACAAACTGGACACCCAGAGAGTTATTGTCTGACATTGCTGAAAATGTCAATCTCAGGTGAGATCAATCTCTCACATGTTCTTCCTCCATAGAAAAAGCTTCTTACCTGTGCCTGATGGCTAACACCATTTCTGCCCGTGTTGCCATGGAGACCTGGGCAACTGTCTAGGTAGTGGACTGTGGACTGACTAGTCATCTCTGCCATTTTGATAGATACATAGATTCATTTATATTACACTTTATCCTTCTCAAGTCTCTGATTATGTTGATGGCAATTGTGAGGCATATCCCAACAGTAGACTCACTGGTGTATTATAGGTGCTTGATAAAATTTAATGAATACAAGAGTGCATGTGTGCCTTTGTGGAGAGTGTGACACAAACATATAGAGAGAATATCTGTGTCTGTGTTGACATCTGTCAAGAAAAGCCTAATGCCCTATAGCTGGAGCAGGAAATAGGAGGTAAGACATCCAGCAGGCAGAAAGGATTCTGGGATAGAGCCAGGTGCAGGAGATTCATTCAGCAAGATGTGAGGAGGGTGGGACACATGGTACCTGAGCAGAGGTAACCAGCCATGTGGCAAAATGTAGATTAGTATCATGGGTTATTTTAAGTTATGAGCTAGTCAGAGAAGAACCTAGCTATATGGCCTATTTTGAGTCTGATTAGTTATTGTTCCAGAAGCTTGGGGCCAGGCAAAAAAACAAAAACCAAAACAAATAAAACAAAACAAAACAGAACAACAAAAAACCCAGCACAACACAGACAGGATAGAACATAGGAAAAGAGACATCTTGAAGCAAAGCACCCAGCAGCTATGGCTATAGAAGAAAAACAAATGTCCTAAGGCAGGAAGGTGATTGGTGGAGTGATGGGACCATTCTAAGTCACATGCTTCCTAGGACAGGCCCCCAATGGGATCCATGGCTCAGTCCTTTTACCCTTGTTTATTGCAATTTCCTTCTCTGTCTTTACCTACTATATGGCAGCTTTTCTCTGATTGCTTCTATAGGGCAAAGCCAGTCACACATTCATCTTTGTCAACCTAGTGAGCAAATAGCACATCTGAGTTTCAACATATTAGCTACATTCTAATTGCTGATGCTCCTCCCAACTTCTTTAATAAAAAAGAAAAAGAAAAAAATCTCTTCAGATCCCTGAAGATCAGCTGGTAAAGGAGCCATAATGTTCTCTTTTGTTGTTGTTGGGGTTTGTTTTGTTTTTTTTTTTGAGACAGGGTTTCTCTGTGTAGCACTGGCTGTCCTGGACTCTCTTTGTAGACCAGACTGGCCTGAAATTCCTGGAGAGCCACTGTCTTCCAAATTCTGGGTTTAAAGGCATGTGCCATCACTGCCCAGCTTGTTCTTTTGTTGTTGTTGTTTTTTAATTGACAAATAGTAAATGTATGGAGTGTAACGTAGTGATCTGACACAGGTATACATGATGGTATGATCAAAACATACTTGTCATCTCTTATTATTATATATATATAGCATTTCTTATTATTAGGCACTTATAATCTTTTTAAAGAAACATTTTTGAAATAATTTAACCATAATTCTGGTAGACATTAGTATGAACATACTACAGACTCTAACAAGCAAAATCCTTTGAAATCCATGGATCTCTGCCTTAGCTATGTACTATAGCCAGTAGAGACAAGGAAGGGGGTTCAGGACTGCCCTGGCTTTGCTTTCCTTCCCACAGTGGAACATACTGGTCTGAGGGCACATGCTGGCCATGGGGCATTTTGAAAAGCTCAGGTAGTTCAGCTATGCTATCAGTCTGGAGAACACTGTTCTAGGGAGACCGACATCTGAGAAATCCTGGTGATGATCTTCTCGGAGCCTGAAAAATGAGTGCATGGGAGACTGGTTAAGGCATCAAAACATACCACCCCAGCCCTGAGTGTAGTTAAAATGTGGCTCAACAAAATAACTGTGAAGACCCTATTAAATCACTTCCAGAAATGTCAGGAGACCATTAAAGCACTGTCAATCACCCATTAGGTCATCTCCAGTAACGTGAGGAAATGGAGAAAGCTTTTCTTGTTAGCACAGTTTTCGCTCACAGGGGTCACCTAAAACCATCTATATATCAGATATTTACATCATGATTCACAGCAGTAGCAAAATTGCAGTTGTGTAGTAGCAATGGAAATAATTTTATGGTTGGAGGTCACAACAATATGAGGAACTGTATTAAAGAATCACAGCATCAGGAAGGTTTAACATTTTTTCAGAAATAGAAACACAACCAGTTGGGTCCCTATATAGTTGAGCATGACTTGATGACTGTCATTACCTATATTATGGTTGAAAGTCAGGGGTCCTCTCAGCCATTTGTTTCCTTAGCATAGTTGGGGGTTCTGGAGCACACACCCTTTTAACCAAAAGAAGTCACCTTGCCATGTTACTTTGCTTTGTTTGTGTATTTCTTTGTGGGACAATGACATTCTTCTTTTCTAACATCTTAAAAAGCCCATTTCCAGTTACTCAACTCTGCCAACAAAGTCCCAAAACCTCCCCAAACAGTGCCACCAGCTGGGGACAGTAATTCAAATATGTTAGCATTGAAACAGGACATTTCATATTCAAACCATAGCATTCCTTTAAGAACTTACAACCTAAGGGGGAGAAAAGAATCATTTTCCCATATGAAACCATTGTTTGACAATTTTAGCGCAACACAGCATACGTAGCATGAAACACTTACCCATATTTTAATGTAGCCCTCTTGCAAAGCATGATAATACCCACAAGGTTTCAGTGTTAAACTTGAACATTCTGAAGAGAGAGAGAGAGACCAAATCCATGATTGTCCAGGTAATTAATACTGGCCAGGAAGATAAACACTGACCAGGTTTATAGCCTGGATTCCCTGAGAAGGGGAGAATGGGGCTGAATTAGGTCAGTTGGGTGGCTATAAAGGCCAAACCCACAAGGATAGGTACTTTCTGTCTTTGTCCAGTTGGGATCAAGCTCATATCCCAATGTACCTCACGTGTGATCAGGCACATCCAGCATTCCAGGAAGTTATCTGCCTTTGGGCAAGTGGCCTTACAGGTTAACTTTAGCTCTTACAGTAAAATAAGTATATATTGTTGAAATGCACCTGAGTATATAGTAACAGATAATGAAATGTTCTTCCTGTTCATCTATAAATCTAGCACATCCAACACCAGATTGGTGGGTTCCCTTCCATGGTCGGCATAAATGTTCCCCTTTGTCTGAGAGACTGACTGGTATCTCTCCATTTCACCAGGGAACAGAGGTACCCTCCAAACACAGCCTTCAAGGCTACGGTTGGCCCTTCTCGCCAACTCTCACACAGATGCCTTCCCTTGGGTGAATAATCTTTTTCTTTTTACCGACATGGACTCTCAGCTTTTCCTTTCCTCTCATGTCAGAAAATCCTAGTACTAGGTGAGACCGTGTCCCTTGGGAGTCTTCCCTGTGACCCCTGGCACTGTTCGTGATGACCTGCTTTGCTAGCTTGTGCTCCTGTACGTTGTGGGGATGTCCCAAAGTCTGGCAGAATTGATTTGCTTTTCTCTCTTCATCCATGGAAATCACGTCTTCTACTACACCTCCATGCTCTCTTCTGGTATGTCTTCTGGAAAATTTCAGATTTCTACACCTAGTATCCACTTTAAGGGCCTCTAAGATTACACACCTCTGCAACCAAACTTGGCCTCAATTTTGCTTAGATGACAGATCCAAAATAATTACTGCCACAACTGGGTAAATGGAGTTTCCCTATGTTCAAGCTTCTCTTCTTCCATCCAAACCTTCTCTCCCTCTCCATCCAATAAACACTTTCATAGAATATATGTTGTTGAGAGAACAAAGAATTGAAAATTGATTCTTTGGATATTAGTTTGGGGTTTGGAGCACAGGCCTGAGTGAAAGCCAGCCAGGTGGAGACATGTCAGCCACCTGGGGAAAGAAACTAGCTTTACTGCATTCATTCTTTTCCTGCCCACTAGAGATACAGTTGCTAGGAAACCAGCCCAGATGGCCAGGCCAGAACCGTTTATGGTCCTGGTTCCTAAAGTAAACCAATCATTTCAAAAGTCAATTTCCCTTATCCAGTCATGTAACGCCAAGTCATGTAACTCCCTGCTTGTGTTTTTTCCCTTTAAAAACCTTGTTCCCCTAGACCGCGGGGCCACATTAACTCTCCTGCTTCTACAGGAAGTTCTGTGACCTGGCTCAAGCTTGTAATAAAAGATCCTCATTTTTTGCAGGGGAGTTGGTTCCTGGTGGTCTTTGGGGTCTCACGGACTGGGCATAACATTGTGTGCATCATTTTTAAATAATAAAAATTATAGGACTAGTTAATGTTTTGTTTTTGTTTTCTGCAAGTGTATATATGCACTTGTACACACGCCGGGTGCCTGTGCAGGTCAAGGGACAACCTCATTCATTGTGAGTCCTCAGGCACTTTGCACCTCTTGTGGAAGACCCTGTCTTCCATTGTCCTTGGACATCAAAATGTAGATAGGCCGGCTAGATGGCCTGCAAGCTCCCAAGTACCTGCCTGTCCCACCTCCCATCTCACCACTGCTGGAGACACCCACCATGCCCAGCTTTTCGTGTGGGTTCTAGGAATCCAAACTCAGGTATTCGTGTTTGCAAAGCAAACATTTTATTAACCCCAGCTGTCTCTATGCCCATATGGGTTTGTTGTTGTTGTTGTCGAGACAGGATTTCACTGTATCGCCCAGGTTAGCCTCAGACTCAGACTTCTTCCTTTGTCTCTACGGACATGGACCACAGCCTTGCTGAGGCTTCATCATAGTTAAAGAAACAGGGACTCGGCCAAATGACTTGCCTGAAGGCACAGCTAGTAAAGGGCAGAGCTAACCACAAGAACCCACTGTATTTCTCCTCAGATTTCCCAGAAAGCAATCACTGAGACCCTTCAGTATTCCACATCGCCCTATAAGATGAGAGCCCCAGAGCAACAGCCTGAGGTCATTTGAATGGCAAACAAGTGCTCCACCCCATCCCACCCCCAGACACCTAGGTTTAAAGCTCCATTCATCTGTTTCCAGTGGGGGAAGCTGCTAATGGCTCTGCCTTTTCCAGTTGAAGCAGAGGAGGAAAACATTTTCAGTCTGAGGAGTCCCTCCCACTGTTTGTAGATCAAACACAAACAGAAACTGTAGGAGGCTGGGCCATCTCTCACTGAGAGAATCAATATCCATGAAACAGACAAAATCCCAAAATCTCAAAATAACAAAAACAAAGATATCCAAGTCATAAAATCTGCTAGAATCACAAAGACAGCACAACTCCGATCTCAGCTGGCTCAAAGAAAGTGTCCATTAACAAGGGATTAACACAAGGGAAATACACAACCAGTCAATAGGAAATGAAAACATCTCACACAGCCTGGTCCATTTGAGCTCACCCTAGGAATATACATGGGGGTGTGTTGAGATGATGGGGTTCTGACTACAGAAAGGGGTCTCAAAAACCACCAGCCATATTTTTTCACCTTAAATGGACACATCGTGAGACTGAAAATTTGGAAACTTCAGCCAAGCAGATGAGAGAAAATACTGACCAACAGCTCCTTTTAATCTTATCCTTGTATTTTTTTCAGAAGGCCCTTACAGGAAAAGCCACACAGGCTCACTACACTAGCTTTTTAAATGTGGAGTTTAGTCCTTGCATGCCACAGTTTTGGTGGTGAAGGAAGAGTAACAAATCCCACCAGAATAAATTAAAACTGAAGTGCTAGAATGCAGTTATCCTAGGCTATCACAAAATATGTAAAATCACATTTTCCATGCCCTGTAAGATGACAATGTAGGGGGCTGGAGAAATGGCTCAAGAGTTATGAGTGTGTTCTCTTCCAGAGTACCCAGATTTGGTTCCTAACATCCATATTGGGAAGCTCACAATAGCCCAGAGTTCCAGCTACAGGAATCTAACATACTACACACACATGTATGTTGGGGGTAGGTCATGAGCACTGTGTATTCAGATTTCTAGGCCCTGAGATCTGGCTGAAGTCCAAATGTGGACATGAAGAATCCCCTATCTTAATGTTATATAAAAATCATTCTCCATCATCTCTGATTGGTTAATAAAGAAGCTGATCAACCTATAGCTGGGCAAGAGAACATAGGAGGCAGGACTTCCATTCCCAGTCAGGGGGTCTCAGGTAGAGACCAGAAGAAGAGAGGAAGAGAAATAAAAGGAAGAGAGAGAGAGAGAGAGAGAGCACCATGATGAGTTCACCATGAGGACAGATAGATGGAACAGGCCAGAAAGAGACTAAGATAGCAAGTTGCATGGGGCACATGCTTGGAAGGTAGCTAGAATAGCATAATTGGGTTAGAAGAGTTGAATATCTACCCAGTTATAGAGCTTAAAGCTTGTTGAATAAATCTAATAGGTCTCTGTGTCAATTATTTGGGAGCTAAGGCAAGTATTAGATAAGGCCCCTACTAATACCATAATCTAACATATGTACATACTTACATACAGATACACACACGTACATGTAATTTAAAACATTTTTTTAAAAGAAGGCATTGATGATGCAATGATCAAACGATGCAATGATTCAAATACTATATCCTTTCAACAACAACAAGAAGAGTATTAAGAGGTGGAGCCTTTTGAAAAGTGAATAAACCATGGGGGCTTTCCTTTGGTAAATTAGGTTCATGCTCTTATAAAGACACTTTGGGACTGGTGAGATGGCTCAGCAGGTAAAGGCACTTGCTTACAAGCCAGCCAACCTGTGTTTGATCCCTGGGTCCTATATGGTAGAAGCAGAGAACCAGCACATAGAAAGTTGTCCTCTGACCTCTGCACATGCCCCATGACATGTATGGATCCCCCTCTCAATAAATAAGTAGATAGATAGATAGATAGATAGATAGATAGATAGATAGATAGATAGATAGATAGAT